>NC_046162.1:8037594-8182051 GCF_011064425.1 Rattus rattus | reverse complement strand
ACCGAGGACAGACTGCCACCTCTGCACACCTCTGCCCACATCCCTGGTCCAAGGGGAAACTCTACAGTGCCTCTGGACACAGGGGATATAGGAACAGACAGCCGCCAGTACCCACGGTTCTGGTCTGCGCTCAGGACCGAACTGAACTGAACCAACAGCTCCCTGCACCCAAATCCAATGGGGGAGAGGCTGGACCCTCAGAAGTGTGGATACTCCTGAGAAGTCAGAGGAGACTACCTTCTGCCCACAGTCCAGACCAAGAGGGAACTGTATAGTGCCAACTGTGCCCACTGGGGCAGGACCTTGAGCAATCTGGGGCAGGACCCTTTGATTCCTGCCCACCTAGAGCTGGAAGACAGTCTCCAGAAACACTGACACACCTGAGAGCAGAGATAAGACCCACTTTTCTGCGAACAAGTGGCCTGCCTAGTGGACTCAGGATACACAGGCAGAAGTCCTTTGGGTCAGGGCACTTCCTGTTTCTGGGTGCGCCTGGAAGTGGACCGATACCATCCCACAGTTCCCTGCACCCAAATCCTATGGGGAAGAGAACTGACCACCCAGGAGGGCAGACATCCTGAGACCGCAGGACAGACTGCCACGTCTGCACACCACTGTCCTTTTAAAGATGGTGAGTTTGGCTTGGAGGACAGACATGGACAACACAAGACTGACTGGTATGGGTGGGTGTTATCGGAAAGGACTAGAAGGAA
The DNA here is from genome assembly GCF_011064425.1 of Rattus rattus. NCBI lineage: Eukaryota > Metazoa > Chordata > Mammalia > Rodentia > Muridae > Rattus > Rattus rattus. Next base: position 8,181,338 of record NC_046162.1, on the reverse strand, counting down.
GATACTCCGAGCATCCCTCTCAGTCTGAACTGGAAGGAAATGTCTCATTTACCCTGCTACCCTAGGTGGAGCCTGCCGGGCTGGGAATGCCGAGCTGATAAACTGACCCCAGAGCCTCACATGCGGCGCTGCAGGCTGCTCTGCTCCAGTGCAGGGAGAGGGGAGAGGAGGGGGAGGGGTAGCTCTCCTTTATTGTTTAGGACAGCTTCACTAACTCACAGTAGAAAATCCCCTACCTGACTGACCTCAGCCTGTCACTAAAGACCCAACAAACAACACTTTCCTGCCTGCCCAGAAGGCTCGGTCTCAGTCTCTCCCAGTGCAGCTGGGCTCTAAGGAAACTGTAGTATTGGTTACCTTTTTTTTTTTTTTTTTTTTTTTTGTCACTCTAGCAAAATTTCTGAAAAGCAAGTTAGGAGAAGAAGGTTAATTGTGGCTTATAGTTCAGGGGTTATTGACCATATGGAGGCAGAAAGGAGGCAGGAGGGAGGAGACAGAAAGGAGGCAGGAGGCAGGAGGCAGGAGGCAGGAAAGGCAGGAGGCAGGGAGGCAGGGAGGCAGGCAGGAGGCAGGAGGCAGGAGGCAGGAGGCAGGAGGCAGGAGGCAGGGGGCAGGAGGCAGGAGGCACAGGAGGAGGCAGGAGGCAGGAGGCAGGAGGCAGGAGGCAGGAGGCAGGAGGCAGGAGGCAGGAGGCAGGAGGCAGGAGGCAGGAGGCAGGAGGCAGGAGGCAGGAGGCAGGAGGCAGGAGGCTAGGTGATCACATTGTATCAACAGCCAGGGAGTCAGCAGGCAGTGCTCCTCTGCTATACAGTCTCAAGTTCTGCCCAGGTGACCCGCTTCCTCTAGCAAGGTTACACTTCCTGAAAGGTTCCATAACCTTCCCAAACATTGCCACCAGCTGGAGACCAAGTGTTCAAACATATGAGTCTGTATAGACACTTCCCACGCAAACACAAGCACCACCTTCCAACCCAGACTGGTGTTAATATTATGGCTTCTTTCGGTTGGCATGATACAGAAGTTGTACACAATGAGCATTTTATTCTACCTTGAAGTGCTTTATTCAAAGCAGATTAATTATCACTGGATAAATTGTAAGCATTTATCCCATGCTTCCTATGTGTTACATCCTCTTTTGGGGACAGAGGCGCTGGGTGACTACTGTTAGCATCATGTATCTGAGGCTTTGCTGGATCTAGTGCCCCACTTCCTGCTTTGTGTTCATCAGTGGTATGAGGTCATCTCCTTAAAAACTTCACTGAGTAAACATGATCATTGTCCCTGTTTTACACACCAGACAGAGTAAATCGGGAAATTACAAGACATGGAGATTTAAAGTCACAAAACATTGCAAAGGGCTTTCCAGTTTTGATGGTAAGTGAATTGTCAGTTTGACAGAACCTAGGCCTTTGGGAATGTGTGGTGTGGTGGGAAGAGGCACCCACTGTGAGTGGCACCATTCCCTGGGCTTGGACTGTATAAATGCAAAAAGAGACCTGAGTGGCAGCTTGAATTCCTCCCCCTGCACCCGACTGTGGATGTAATGAGACCAGCTGCTTTCAGCTTCCCCGCCTCTCTGCCAGGATGGACTGTATCCTTGAACTGTGAAGTAAAATAAACTCTCTTAAGTTGCTTTGTTGGGATATTCTATCACAGCAACAGAAAAGTAACTAAGACGTAAGATAAGGGTGTCGGTTTTCACAGCCAATACTTGGGAATTCTTGTCTCTCAAATCCTTCTGGTTTTACAGATCCCTAGTTCACAAACAGGATATAAAAACAAAACAAAACAAAACAGTATTAGAGAATCTTTAGAGGAGTGGTTTCAAATACTAGCCTATCCTCTGCTTCCTATCAAACACTCAAAAGTCAGGGGTGTCTTTATTTCTTCCTGTCCCCCAGTCTGGAGATAGCAACTTCTTCAAGAGGTGACAGAGAAAGGACCTGAATTCCCTGGAGGTAAAGGGGTATTGGGATTTACCTTTTGACACTCAGAAGGTGAGAGAGAGTGTAAGGAAGCTGCTATGGTTGGGGTCTGTAATGATCCACAGATGTTCATGTGCTTAGTGTTTGACCCTCATAATGCTGCTAGTGGGCGATAATGGAACCTTTAAAGGGTGGAGCCTACTGACAAGTGTTTGGTTTTGTGACAGTTTTTTTTTCTTTTTTTATTAACTTGAGTATTTCTTATTTACATTTCGAATGTTATTCCCTTTCCTGGTTTCCGGGCAAACATCCCCCTAACCCCTCCCCCTACCCTTCTATATGGGTGTTCCTCTCCCCATCCTCCCCCCATTACCACCCTCCCCCCAACAATTACGTTCACTCAGGGTTCAGTCTTGGCAGGACCAAGGGCTTCCCCTTCCACTGGTGCTCTTACTAGGCCATTCATTGCTACCTATGAGGTTGGAGCCCAGGGTCAGTCCATGTATAGTCTTTGGGTAGTGGCTTAGTCCCTGGAAGCTCTGGTTGGTTGGCATTGTTGTTCATATGGGATCTCGAACCCCTTCAAGCTCTTTCAGTCCTGTCTCTGATTCCTTCAATGGGGATCCCGTTCTCAGTTCAGTGGTTTGCTGCTGGCATTCGCCTATGTATTTGCTGTATTCTTGCTGTGTCTCTCAGGAGAGATCTACATCCGGATCCTGTTGGCCTGCACTTCTTTGCTTCATCCATCTTGTCTAATTGGGTGGCTGTATATGTATGGGCCACATGTGGGACAGGTCCTGAATGGGTGTTCCTTCTGCCTCTGTTTTAATCTTTGCCTCCCTATTCCCTGCCAAGGGTATTCTTGTTCCTCTTTTAAAGAAGGAGTGAAGCCTTCACACTTTGATCATCTGTCTTGAGTTTCATGTGTTCTATGCATCTAGGGCAATTCAAGCATTTGGGCTAATAGCCACTATCAATGGGTGCATACCATGTGTCTTCTTCTGTGATTGGGTTACCTGACTCAGGATGATATTTTCCAGATCCATCCATTTGCCTATGAATTTCATAAAGTCATTGTTTTTGATAGCTGAGTAATATTCCATTGTGTAGATGTACCACATTTTCTGTATCCATTCCTCTGTTGAAGGGCATCTGGGTTGTTTCCAGCTTCTGGCTATTATAAATAAGGCTGCTATGAACATAGTGGAGCATGTGTCTTTTTTATATGTTGGGGCATCTTTTGGGTATATGCCTAAGAGAGGTATAGCTGGGTCCTCAGGTAGTTCAATGTCCAATTTTCTGAGGAACCTCCAGACTGATTTCGAGAATGGTTGTACCAGTCTGCAATCCCACCAACAATGGAGGAGTGTTCCTCTTTCTCCACATCCTCGCCAGCATTTGCTGTCACCTGAGTTATTGATCTTAGCCATTCTCACTTGTGTGAGGTGAAATCACAGGGTTGTTTTGATTTGCATTTCCCTTATGACTAAAGATGTTGAACATTTCTTTAGGTGTTTCTCAGCCATTCGGCATTCCTCAGCTGTGAATTCTTTGTTTAGCTCTGAACTCCATTTTTTAATAGGGTTATTTGACTCCCTGTGGTCTACCTTCTTGAGTTCTTTGTATATTTTGGATATAAGGCCTCTATCTGTTGTAGGATTGGTAAAGATCTTTTCCCAATCTGTTGGTTGCCGTTTTGTCTTAACCACAGTGTCCTTTGCTTTACAGAAGCTTTTCAGTTTTATGAGATCCCATTTGTCGATTCTTGATCTTAGAGCATAAGCCATTGGTGTTTTGTTCAGGAAATTTTCTCCAGTGCCCATGTGTTCCAGATGCTTCCCCACTTTTTCTTCTATTAGTTTGAGTGTATCTGGTTTGATGTGGAGGTCCTTGATCCACTTGGACTTAAGCTTTGTACAGGGTGATAAGCATGGATCGATCTGCATTCTTCTACATGTTGACCTCCAGTTGAACCAGCACCATTTGTTGAAAATGCTATCTTTTTTCCATTGGATGGTTTTGGCTCCTTTGTCAAAAATCAAGTGACCATAGGTGTGTGGGTTCATTTCTGGGTCTTCAATTCTATTCCATTGGTCTATCTGTCTGTCTCTGTACCAATACCATGCAGTTTTTACCACTATTGCTCTGTAATACTGCTTGGGTTCAGGGATAGTGATTCCCCCTGAAGTCCTTTTATTGTTCAGGATAGTTTTAGCTATCCTGGGTTTTTTGTTATTCCAGATGAATTTGCAAATTGTTCTGTCTAACTCTTTGAAGAATTGGATTGGTATTTTGATGGGGATTGCATTGAATCTGTAGATCGCTTTTGGTAGAATGGCCATTTTTACTATATTAATCCTGCCAATCCATGAGCATGGGAGATCTTTCCATCTTCTGAGGTCTTCTTCAATTTCTTTCTTCAGTGTCTTGAAGTTCTTATTGTAGAGATCTTTTACTTGCTTGGTTAAAGTCACTCCGAGGTACTCTATATTATTTGGGACTATTATGAAGGGTGTCGTTTCCCTAATTTCTTTCTCGGCTTTTTTCTCTTTTGTGTAGAGGAAGGCTACTGATTTATTTGAGTTAATTTTATACCCAGACACTTTGCTGAAGTTGTTTATCAGCTTTATTAGTTCTCTGGTGTAATTTTGGGATCACTTAAATATACTATCATATCATCTGCACATAGTGATATTTTGACTTCTTCTTTTCCGATCTGTATCCACTTGACCTCCTTTTGTTGTCTGATTGTTCTGGCTAAAACTTCAAGAACTATATTGAATAAGTAGGGGGAGAGTGGGCAGCCTTGTCTAGTCCCTGATTTTAGTGGGATTGCTTCAAGTTTCTCTCTGTTTAGTTTAATGTTAGCGACTGGTTTGCTATATATGGCTTTTACTATGTTTAGGTATGGGCCTTGAATTCCTATTTTTTCCAGGACTTTTATCATGAAAGGGTGTTGAATTTTGTCAAATGCTTTCTCAGCATCTAATGAAATGACCATGTGGTTTTGTTCTTTCAGTTTGTTTATATAATGGATCACGTTGATGGTTTTCCTTATATTAAACCATCCCTGCATGCCTGGGATGAAGCCTACTTGATCATGGTGGATGATTGTTTTGATGTGCTCTTGGATTCGGTTTGCCAGAATTTTATTGAGTATTTTTGCGTCGATATTCATAAGGGAAATTGGTCTGAAGTTCTCTTTCTTTGTTGGGTCTTTGTGTGGTTTAGGTATAAGAGTAATTGTGGCTTCATAGAAAGAATTCGGTAGTGCTCCATCTGTTTCAATTTTGTCGAATAGTTTGGATAGTATTGGTATGAGGTCTTCTATGAAGGTCTGATAGAATTCTGCACTGAACCCATCTGGACCTAGGCTCTTTTTGGTTGGGAGACCTTTAATGACTGCTTCTATTTCGTTAGGAGTTATGGGGTTGTTTAAATGGTTTATCTGTTCCTGATTTAGCTTCGGTACCTGGTATCTGTCTAGAAAATTGTCCATTTCCTCCAGATTTTCCAGTTTTGTTGAATATAGGCTTTTGTAGTAGGATCTGATGATTTTTTTAATTTCCTCTGAATCTGTAGTTATGTCTCCCTTTTCATTTCTGATTTTGTTAATTTGGACACACTCTCTGTTACCTGTGTTAGTCTGGCTAAGGGTTTATCTATCTTGTTGATTTTCTCAAAGAACCAACTTTTGGTTCTCTTGATTCTTTCTATGGTCCTTTTTGTTTCTACTTGGTTGATTTCAGCTCTGAGTTTGATTATTTCCTGCCTTCTACTCCTCCTGGGTGTATTTGCTTATTTTTGTTCTAGAGCTTTTAGGTGTGCTGTTAAGCTGTTGACATATGCTCTCTCCTGTTTCTTTCTGCAGGCACTCAGAGCTATGAGTTTTCCTCTTACTTTACAGCTTTCATTGTGTCCCATAAGTTTGGGTATGTTGTACCTTCATTTTCATTAAATTCTAAGAAGTCTTTAATTTCTTTCTTTATTTCTTCCTTGACCAGGTTATCATTGAGTAGAGCATTGTTCAATTTCCACGTATATGTGGGCATTCTTCCCTTATTGTTATTGAAGACCAGCTTTAGGCGTGGTGGTCTGATAGCACGCATGGGATTATTTCTATTTTTCTATATCTGTTGAGACCTGTTTTTTGACCAATTATATGGTCAATTTTGGAGAAAGTACCATGAGGTGGTGAGAAGAATGTACATCCTTTTGCTTTGCCTTTGTTCTATAAATATCTGTTAAGTCCATTTGGCTCATGACTTCTCTTAGTCTGTCTACGTCTCTGTTTAATTTCTGTTTCCATGATCTGTCCATTGATGAGAGTGGGGTGTTGAAATCTCCTACTATTATTGTGTGAGGTGCAATGTGTGTTTTGAGCTTTAGTAAGGTTTCTTTTACGTATGTAGGTGCCCTTGTATTTGGGGCATAGATATTTAGGATTGAGAGTTCATCTTGGTGGATTTTTCCTTTGATGAATATGAAGTGTCCTTCCTTATCTTTTTTGATGAGTTTTAGTTGAAAATTGATTTTATTTGGTATTAGAATTGCTACTCCAGCTTGCTTCTTCAGACCATTTGCTTGGAAAGTTGTTTTCCAGCCTTTCACTCTGAGGTAGTGTCTGTCTTTGTCTCTGAGGTGTGTTTCCTGTAGGCAGCAGAATGCAGGGTCCTCATTGCATATCCAGTTTGTTAATCTATGTCTTTTTATTGGGGAGTTCAGACCATTGATGTTGAGAGATATTAAGGAATAGTGATTATTGCTTCCTGTTACATTCATATTTGGATGTGAGGCTATGTTTGTGTGCTTTTCTTTCTTTGTTTTGTTGCCAAGACGTTTAGTTTCTTGCTTTTTGTAGGGTGTAGCTTGCCTCCTTATGTTGGGCTTTACCATTTATTATCCTTTGTAGCGCTGGATTTGTAGAAAGATATTGTGTAAATTTGGTTTTGTCATGGAATATCTTGGTTTCTCCATCTATATTAATTGAGAGTTTTGCAGGATACAGTAACCTGGGCTGGCATTTGTGTTCTCTTAGGGTCTGTATGACATCTGTCCAGGATCTTCTGGCTTTCATAGTCTCTGGCGTAAAGTCTGGTGTGATTCCGATAGGTCTGCCTTTATATGTTACTTGACCTTTTTCCCTTACTGCTTTTAATATTCTTTCCTTATTTTGTGCATTTGGTGTTTTGACTATTATGTGACGGGAGGAGTTTCTTTTCTGGTCCAATCTATTTGGAGATCTGTAGGCTTCTTGTATGCTTATGGCATCTCTTTAGGTTAGGGAAGTTTTCTTCTATGATTTTGTTGAAGATATTTACTGGTCCTTTGAGCTTGTGGTCTTCACTCTCTTCTATACCTATTATCCTTAGGTTTGATCTTCTCATTGAGTCCTGGATTTCCTGTATGTTTTGGACCAGTAGCTTTTTACGCTTTACATTATCTTTGACTGTTGTGTCGATGATTTCTATGGAATCTTCTGCTCCTGAGATTCTCTCTTCCATCTCTTGTATTCTGTTGGTGATGCTTGTATCTACGGCTCCTTGTCTCTTCCTTTGGTTTTCTATATCCAGGGTTGTTTCCCTGTGTTCTTTCTTGATTGCTTCTATTTCCATTTTTAATTTCTTCAACTGTTTGATTGTGTTTTCCTGGAATTCTTTCAGGGATTTTTGTGATTCCTCTCTATAGGCTTCTACCTGTTTATTTCTGTTTTCCTGCGTTTCTCTAAGGGAGTTCTTCACGTCTTTGTTGAAGTCCTCCAGCATCATGATCAAATATGATTTTAAATCTAGATCTTGCTTTTCTGGTGTGTTTGGATATTCAGCGTTTGCTTTGGTGGGAGAATTGGGCTCCCATGATGCCATGTAGTCTTGGTTTCTGTTGCTTGGGTTCCTGCGCTTGCCTCTCGCCATCAGATTATCTCTGGTGTTACTTTGTTCTGCTATTTCTGATAGTGGCTAGACTGTCCTATAAGCCTGTGTGACAGGAGTGTTGTAGACCTGTTTTCCTGTTTTCTTTCAGCCAGTTATGGGGACAGAGTGTTCTGCTTTCGGGCGTGTAGTTTTTCCTGTCTACAGGTCTTCAGCTGTTCCTGTGGGCCTGAAGAGTTCCTGTGTGTTCCTGTGAGTCAGGAATGTGGGCCAAGTGTAGTCTCTTCTGGCTTCTCAGGCTTGTCTGCCTCTCTAAAGGTTTAGCTCTCCCTCCCATGGGATTTGGGTGCAGAGAGCTGTTAATCCAGTCCCTTTAGGTTCTGGCGGTGTCTCGGGCGCAGGGGGTCTGCAGCTCCAGTGCACCTATCTACTGTTTCCCAGAGGCCGTATACAGTTTCCTCTTGGGCCAGGGATGTGGGCAGGGGTGTGCAATATTGATGGTCTCTCCCGCTCTGCAGTCTCAGGAGTGCCCGCCTGTCCGGGCGGTAAGCTCTCTCTCGCACCAGGTTCGGGAGCAGTGAGCTGTGGGCAGGGCTCAACAAAGTTTGGAATCCAGCTAAAAACCGGAAGTGTCCGGTCCTAGAGGAATTTTGCCTTTGTGTGTCCTGAGACCACCAGTCATGTCATTTGGAGCAGAAAAGTTGGTCTTACCTGTGGTCCCGAGGCTCGTTTGCTCATGGGGTGTTGCTTATGAGCTCTCCACTAGGGCAGCAACCAGGAGCACCTGCACCGCCCTTTCCAGGAGCCCCCGTGCACCCTTTTGTAACTGTCAACTTGACCCAATCTAGAATCACCTGGATAAGGATGTCCCATGGGCCTGTCTGTGGTGGATTGAGTTGATGGTGTTAATGAATGTGCAGAGACCACTGTGGGTGGCACCATTCCCTGGGGTTTGGTCCAGGATGAGCTGAGTACAGGTACGCATGCATTGATCTCTTGCTTTTTGTCTTAACTGAGGACATAATGTGACCAGGTGCTTCACATTCTTGCTTTGACTCCCCAGCAATGAACTATGGCCTTGACATTGGGAGCTGAGTAAGCCTTTTCTCACGTAAGTTGTCCTTTTGTCAGGGAGGTTGCTTTTTGTCAGAGAAGGAGAATAGAAACCAGCAAAATTCTTCTAGTGATTCCCTGCTGCATTAACTCAGCATCTGACATAGACAACTTGGTAAGAGAGGGTTCTATTGCTCCCAGTGTGAGGGTGCAGTCCATCATAGCTGGGGCATCTTGGCAGCTGGAGTGGGAAGTGGCTGGCCACACTGCCTGTCCAGTCAGTGAGAAGAAGGTCTAGGAGCCTGTTGTTGTAAAAATATAAAAAATTTTTAAAAAAGTATTATTGTCTTTTACCTTACTAGGTTTGGCACCTCGGTGCCCCAAGATGTCTGCTAGATATCTTGGCAAAAACACATCCCAACTCCACGGTGGCCCAGTGTCTCCAGCCACCGCACACTTTCCTACACTTAAACCGTCATGTCAAAGAACACACAGCACAATAATCTTTGACCCAACTGGTAAGATATAGTTGCCCACTTAATCATACAAAGCCTGGTGCCATCCATCTCTTAAGAACATTGATAACAACCTGTAAATACACAGAGTGGAATCTTAACATCAGTCTCCATTGTCCTGCCACGGCTTCTCCTTCTCCCTCCTGTCTCCCCCTTTCCGTTCCAGTCTCCTCCTCTTCCTTCAAACTTCTCTCCCACCCATCGTTCCTTCTCCTCCAATGACAGGCCTCCTTCTATCCTGTACCTGCCCCTCACCTGTATTTTACAAATTCAGTGGGGAGAAGGTTTTGGCAAAGTCACCTGATTCCTGAGTACTGACAGGGCAGCTGTCCTTGGGGCAGTGGAATTAGCGTCAAAATACAGATAACTCCAGGGCAAACCACAACAGGCACCAGTGTCTCTGGGCTTAGCCAGTCAGGTAGCTGTTCCTGCTCACCCTGAGTGGTGTTTCCTATATCTCCTTCCATTCTCTTGAGTATGTATGTGAAGGAAAATGGTATTCATTTCCTTCTTCACAGAAAGCCAGCAGCATGGGGGAACAGGAAAAAGATCCAGACAGATAAAGGTTGTTATATTTATTAACATACTAGCTAGAATATCCATTTTTACTATGGGACTAAATCTATGACTTGAGACTCAAGTGACAAAGTCAGGTTCACTATGTAGATGAGGAATATGGACATAGCCATGAGTCTGTGGGGCCGGGTAGTGGAATGTGGTAGTCTGAATTAACATGGCACTATGGACTCATACAGGGTCCATGGGCATGAGTCTATGGGGCTGGGAAGTGGGATGTGGTGGTCTGAATGAGCATGGCTCCCATAGGCTCATATGTTGTTTTCAAATACTTGGTTCCCCATTGGTTCCTCGTTAGGAAAGAATTAGGAGGTACGGCCTTATTGGAGCATGTGTGTCACTTTGAGGATTCGAATACCTGCCCCATCCCCAGTGAGCTATCTCTGGCTGATGCTTGTGAATAAGATGTGAGCTCTCAGCTGTTGTTTCAGCACATGCCTGCCCTCCCGATGCCATGACTGACTGATGCCATGCTCAAAACTATGATGATGAAACTGTAAGCCCCAGTAAACTCTTATTCCAGTAAATTGCTTTGGCCATGGTGTCTCTTATAGAAGTAACTAAGATGCTGAGACTGTTTGCAAACTTGCTCTGTAACCCAGACCAGCATCAAAGTCAGAAAACTCCACCTCAGTCTCCCTGGGCTGACTTCAAGTATGTGCTACCACACACAGCAAAGGACTTTTGTTTGTTTACCTTCCTGGATGAAAGCACTCACTGTGCAAGCCTGAGCACCCGAGTTCAGATCTCCAGCATTCATATAAAGAGTAGAACAGGGCTGTGCACAGGTCTATAACCCCAGTGACATGTGGCAGCAGAGGCAGGAGGATCCCTGGGAATGGCTGGCCAATCAGACCGACCAACAGTGAGCTCCAGGCTTAGGGAGAGAGAGACCTTGTCTCAAGGGGACGGCCTGAATGGTACAGCAGGACCTGTGAGGGCCTTCTCCAGCCTCTTTGTGTGCACAGGATGCGCATGAGCACACAACAGGAGAGAAAAGGAATGCTCTGTTCTGGTGTTGGCCTCGAGTTCCTAATCCAATGCCAGAGAAATAGCTTATCCCACTGGATGTGTAAGGGAACAACATAGAGAAGATCAGGTTCTGAATGGACATGCAGACAGGTAAAGCAACCTGCTCCGGGCCCAGAATCAGAGCTCGATTCCTAACAGTGCAACTGTAAAGTGATCTCCCAAGGAAGTGACTCATAATTCTTCTAATGGCTGGAAGAGCCCAGTTCCTGTTCTCAGGAAGCCATCTTGAATTTTCTTCCATTTGCTCAGTACATTGCAAATGCCTCTGGCCCACTGCTGACAAAAGCAGATCTTACAAGGTAGAGACAGAATCTGAGAATGACTTCAATTAAGAGTTGACTCAAAGTGTGGCCCGGTGGTACAGGCCTGTAGTCTCAGGATTCAGGAGGTTGAAATAAGGTTGAAGCAAAAGGCTTTTAAGTTCAATATCAGCCTAAGCTTCCCAAGAAACAAAGAATATGGTTCAAGGACTAACAAATATAAAGCCCTGCCCGCGTGTAGCTACCTGGTGACTGCAATGTTCACATTGTTAACACAAGCACTGGGCTGGCCATCTCCAAGGGCCAGATGCTTCAAGGTATTTTCAGATTCAATCCTGGTGTCCCCTCTGGTGGACCCTCCCATGATTTCCTTTACAAAAGGAAGATACACTAAGGCCATAGCTAAGATCAATTTCTCTAGAAGTGAGACTATCTGTAGGTAGGTACAAGGTGTCAGCTTTCCATCTCTTCCACCATGTAGGTGTCTCAAAACATTATTAGTGTCTCAATGCCATGCTAGTGAGAAATGCAGGCTTGTGCGTCAGAAAGCCTGGCTTCAGCATGTCAGTGAAATGTTGCCAGGGTAGGATCTGAAATTCAGTTTCTTAATCTGTACAAAGATCAGAGTCAGGCATGGCAGCACTTGCTTATAATCCTAGCAGAGTCAGGAAGCTCCTGGGTTCAAGGACAGCCAGGGCTATGAAGTGAGATCCTGCCTCAAATCTTAACACCTTATGTTAAGTGTGGTGGTACTTGTAATCTCAACATTCAGGGGCAGTGACATGCTGATCCCGGGAGCTCACTGTCCACCCAGCCTATTCTTGGTGAGTTCCAGTCCAGTAAGAGATTCCAGCCTTCACAGGACCAGGGAGCAGCTCTGCGGAGCCTGAGAGACCCATGGAGGCTCTGAGGAGAGACGCTGTGCCTGAGGAGGAGTCTGCAGAGTCACAGAAGGCAGAGAGTTGTGCAGTGGCCTAGAGTGAACCGGGAGCTCCCAGATGTCCTACCCTATCTCAAGATCAACCTCACTCTGGGCAACAATAGGATATCTGAGAGTCTTAGCTATATCCAGTACTTGTGGTGTTACGGGAACCAGAAACCTTGAACCAGGCCAATGACTCATTGTAATCAGTATTTTCATGTAAAGCTGTTTGGGCCAACACACACACACACACACACACACACACACATTGTGTGACACACTGCAGTTTGTAATGACACCTTGAATGAATAAATGTGAGCTAGAGAGGCTGAGCTGAGAGGAGCAGTGCTTGCCTGAGGTGGGGAGAGGCAGAACAAGGGATAGGCAGCTGGCGGTGGGTGGGCAGGGCAGTGACAAGTGTAGGAGTGCAGCTGTGAAGAACTGGGGTGAGGGGTAAGGGGTGAAGACTGAGGGGTGGGGGAGCAGTATGTCAAGTAAGGACAGCAGGGGTGTGCAACAGCAGCCTGGAGCTTCTCAGGCTCTACCCCCTGAACTCACTGCCAAGCCACATGATCATCCTGATTGAGCAATGCAGGCATGTCCAAGATGGGGACAACTCTAAAAGCCTCCTCAAAAAGCCTTTAAGGTTGGTGATGCCACCACAGCCATGTTGGTGTTCATGATTCATGCTAATATCCATGGTTTGTGATGCTGTTGAAGGTCACGTGCATATCCATGGTCTGTGCTGCCGATGGAGGCCATGTTGGTATCTGGGGTCCATGCTGTATGCTGTCTATGCTGCTCCATGCTGCCACGTGTTGAGGTCAGTGTTCCCAGCTGCTTACAGAGGCTGTTGTCTGTGGTCTATGCTGCCGCAGGAAACCATGTGGAAGTCCATGATCTGTGCAGCTGCCGGCTTCTATGGGCAAGGAAGCTTCTTTTGCAGTGGTATCTATAACTGTGGACTTGTAGCTGAGAATGAGAAACATGTGACCACACATGTGATGACTCCCCCAAAAAAAAAAAAAAAAAAGAAGCAGTCTAGATAGGATGCCTTTGAAGAGAGTCCTTAAAAATGGTGACCAAGTGGCTAAAGTTAATGGCTACAGAGGGGATGGGGAAGGACTCAGAGGGATGGGGAAGGACTCAGGGGTGTGGGGAAGGACTTAGAGGGGGGTGGGGAAGGACTAAGTTATCTTTAAGTGGCTGGCCACTGGGAGCTTCACCATGCTCCAGTGAGTATATTGGTAACACAAATTGGACTTGGTGTATTTTTTTCTTTTTGCAGGAAGGCACAAGGGTAGGAGGGTAGACCTAGGAAGGAATGAGAATTGAGTATGATTGGGATAGATTGTGTGAAATTTCCAATAATCAATAAAAATATTATGTTGGGGAAAAAAGAATTTAAAGGTAAATAACACCAAAGGCCATCTGACCTACACACACACACACACACACACACACACACACACACACACTCATACCTCTCCCAAAGAGTCATCCCCTAATCTTAACATTTGTAAGCTATAACTATTCTCAAATATTCTGATTTGTGTTCCCCACTTTGGTATCTGAAAGATGATTAGTCTATTTTCACCCACGTTGAAGTTAACCTTGACCATATGTTGCCACCAATGGTATAAAAATGAAAGCGATTTCTTGTTATTAGGTAGAGGTTTACACAACATTAGAATAGTTCATATTCATGTGTGCTGTGTTCATGTGCTGTGGCTATAACAGAAGACCACAGGACAGAGGCGTAATGTCAGATCCAGTGAGAGCTGAGCTCACCCTCTCACCACTTTAGAAGAAACAGTCATGTGATGAAGCCTTATTCCATCAAGCAGGGTAATGTCCTAACAGCTCTTAAGTGTTCTCTACCTCCTACAATGATAAATGTCACCATGAGATTTCGGAGGGACATTAAAAACATAGCAGCCTGCTCTTTTGTACCCAGCGTTGTCCTCTGACCACACAGACAGACAGACAGACAGACACATGCGCGCGCGCACACACACACACACACACACACACACACACACACACACACACACTGCCACACCTCCCACCACTGAATAGTCCCTCTCAGAATCACGGATGAATACCACCTCTCCTCTGCTTCCAGTGTCACTAGACAATCAGTAAGAGTTGAAATAAACCTTTGCATTTGAAGCTTTGGGGGTTTGTTACCACATGGCCTATCCTGACCATAGTATTATTTGTTGAAGAAAAAGACACACATAGAAAACTATACCCAAATGTGCCTGACCTTTTCTATGCATATGATAGACTAGTTATAAAACAACCAACGGAACAAACAAAAGACCCCAGACAATATAAGATGTTAAGAATGGTGTACAGAAGCCAGAATATGTCTGTACTGACTCTAAGAATATAGAATGGTATGATAACTTATAAAAATGTACAGTTTATTTAAAAGTTAAATGTAAGTTAATTATACAATCTGATTTGTTCCAAGGAGTCTATCCAGGAGTGGAAACATAAGCACACTTACAAATACTTGAGGCAAATATTAACAGCAACACTATTTATAATAGCTAATCAGCTGAAGTGATCCAAATGTCTATCAATTAGCGAATGGATACACAAAATGTGGTACATCTATATAATGGAATATTACTCAACAATAAAAAGAATTAAAATACAGATGTATTCTACTCTATGAATCAAACTCAAAAACACCGTAGCAAGTGAATAAACCCACATGGACACAAAATACTATAGGTTGCATAATCAAATCTCTATGAAATGGCCCATAGTGACAAACATGTAGAGGGAGGGCAATAGCTGCCTGGAGCTGACAGGAGGGTGTGAGACTGACAAGAGCCATAAGGGAGCTTGCAGAAGTGGAGGCATAGTCTAAGACTGGACTATGAAAATGGTTGCAAAACTCTATAATTTTTTTTGTAAATATTTGAATCAGATACTTTAATGTTTATTTATTTACTTTTGAGACAGAGTCTCTCTACAGAATCCAGGCTGTCCTGAAACTTGCTATGTAGACCAGACTGGTCTCTAACTCACAGAAATCCACCTGCCTCTGACTTTCAAATGATACTTTTAATGGTCAAGTCATGCTGTGTGAATCCTATTCCAATAAAGCCATTGAAAAGGAATACAAACACAGTGTTTGGCTCAAATCAATGGTTCTGTAGATGCGGTGTTAGTACTGATCAGTTTTGAATGAGTAGAATTAAGGACTATTTTGCTAAAAGTGAAGCTTAGAGTGCTAGTTGATGGCCTGGTGCTTAAAGTGTTTTCCACAAGGCAGGAAAACCTGTGTTTGCATCATCAGGACCCATGTGAATAAGAAAAATGCAAGCAAGCCTCACAGTGCAGCTTTGTCAACCCCCACTGGGGTGGCCTCTCAGGTGATGCAGCTGCCTTTGAGTTACCTGTGCTCCTCACCGTACTCCAGTAAGCAACTCCAGTAAACTCACTGCTTTCCATGCTGGATTTTGATAGACTCATTACTTTGGTCTGTCATGGGTGAATGGACATTTCTGTGTGTCACACTAGAAAGAGCAAAGGAGGAGTCTATAATGCTAGAACTCAAAAGGGCCCCCAAGCAGATGTAGATCATCAACGTGCAAAGCGTACTTCTTTAAATGTATGTTGTTGCAACATTGACTAAAATGAACCAGTTAAACCCACACGGGAAAGGTCGGATGAGGCAGGAAGTTATAGAAGAGCTTGTTTTAAAAGAGAGAGTGAACATGGGGCTAGAGGGACCCATTAGGGTCTTCAACTTCATGTGAAAAGCCAGGAGAAGCTGTACAGTTCTATAACCCTAGTGATGGGAAGCAGGGTGCAGGCTGCCTGGAGCATGCTGGCTACTCAGCTCACTTGAGCTTTGGGACCAGAGACTTTGCTTTAAAAATAAGGTGGAGATACAGGAAGCCAACCGAAATGGACCTCTGGCCTTCACGTGCACACAGAACCACTCAGCTGATATAGTGGGGCACGCTACAATCCCGGGACCTGGGAGGTAGAGGCAGTAGTTCAAGATCAGCTTGGACTATATGTGAGACCCTGACTTAAAAACCAAACCAGGGGCTGGAGGGATGGCTCAGCGGTTAAGAGCACTGACTGCTCTTCCAGAGGTCCTGAGTTCAATTCCCAGCAACCACATGGTGGCTCACAACCTTCTGTAATGAGATCAGATGCCCTCTTCTGGTGTGTCTGAAGACAGTGATAGACAGCACTTAGTAAATAAATCTTTAAAAAAAACAAAAAACCAAATCAAATAAAAAACTCCCAGTGTGGAGTTGGGGTGCAGGGAGCAAACCCCATGAAGGGAGAAAGTGTTTTCTCAAGGATTTAATTGGTTCCAGAGTATAAAGAAAATAAAAATACTCCAATTAACTTTATCAAAGAAACTCTACCCAGAATACCAAATACCAAGGAGACAGAGAAAGGAAACTCAATAGCATAGGTTCCACTTACTCAGGTGTAAAGTGCATAGCTGAAGAGTGTCCCCCACAAAGTCTGTGTCCACCAGACCCTCAGGCTATGACTGCATTTGGAACTAGGGTCTCTACAGATGTAACTATGAAGAGGAGATCCTACAGGACAAATGTCTAGCAACTGGTGACTTCATCTGAAGAGAGGGCACATGCAAATGATAGCAGAAACTGGCATGAGGCAGATGCCAAGGATGGTGAGGGGACACTAGAGCCATACGGATGCAAGGCAGGGTTCCCTATAGAGCCCATTCTTCAGCCTCAGGCTTCTGTGTCTGAAACCATAACAACATAGCATCTGCTTTACTAAGCAACCCAACATGTATCATATTCTGGAGTCACCAGAACACAAACTGCAGGGAGACATACAAGGAGTCTAGGATCTTGGGTGAACTTGTCACCCGGTGAATGAAGGGCAGGACAGACAAGAAAGCCTGGTATAATCTTCTAAATTATGTTTTATTTAGAAATTTATGTGCCTGGGTGCATGCTGTGTGTGTGTGTGTGTGTGTGCGCGCGCGTGTGTGTGCACGCGCACATGTGTACACGGGCATGCACTCCACAGCACATGTATGCAGATCAGAGAACAACTTTAGTTAGGGTATTGATTCTTTCCTTCTACCACGTGGGTCCCAGAGATCAAACCTGGGTGTAAGGCTTGGCAGCAACTTCACCCATTGAACTAAAATCCTGATATTCTGACTCAATACATTCTGAGATTTTAGAAGTTCTAGCCAAAGTAGAGGATGCTATGAACTTGGGCTGAGTCTAACCACCAGATGCTGTATTTGACCTGTCCTGAGTTTTAAACAGTTCCATTCATTTTCAACACTGAAAAGACCTTTATGCGTTAAAAAAAAAAAATGCTGATGTTTATCTAGTTAAAAGGATCAGGGGTAGATATATAAATACATGAATGCAATAACAAAATCCTTCCATGCATGCTGCCATCCTAGCACTCAGGGACCTGAAGCAGCAGAATCGCTGTGAGTTTGAGGCTGGGCTGGGTTACACAGTGAGTTCTAGGGCAACAACAACAAAGGAAAAACAACACCATAGCACTCAGGAGGCAGAGGCAGGTGAATCTCTGTGAGGCTGAGGTCAGCCTGGTCTACATGGTGAGAGTTTCAAGCCAACCAGGGATACACAGTGAGAACCTGTATTAAAAAAAAATGATAAAAAAGTAAACAGAAAAAAAATAATGCTAAGCATTCAGCATCTCAAAGAATAAAAGCTTGAGGATGCTTGGTTAGCTAATAAAAATTTCCAGGCCATGGTAATAGAGTGGCATCCATTCAGCAAATGATTTACATTTATTGCAGTCTTGTGGTTAGCTTTGCCAACTTGGCACATGCTAGAATCACAAGGGAAGACAGTCTCAGTGAGGGATTGTCTACACTGGGCTGACCTGTGAACACGTTTTAAGTTAATTGGTGTAGGAAGCCTGTAGCGGGGGCACCACTGCCTCAGTGAGCTGAACCGTATAAGAGTAGAGAAACTGGGGATGGAGAAGTGGCTCAGTGGTTAAAGGCACTGGCTGCTCTGGAGGACCCAGGTTCAATTCTCAGCACCCACACGACAGCTAACAACCATCTTTAACTCCAGTTCCAGGGGACATGACGCCCTCTTTTGACCTCTCTGGACACCAGGCACCCAAGTGTTGCATAGATGTACATGCAGACAAAATACTTAAAATAAACTTCAAAACAAGGTTTTTAAAAAGTGAAGGAATGTAGCTGGGTGCAAGCAAGTGAGCGCATGGGCACTGAGTCTCCTACTCCTGACTGGGGACTGGGTGAGCAACTGCTTCAGGCTCCCGCCAGGCACTTCCTTGCAGTGAGGGACTTCCAGAGCTGCCACTTGAAA
This sequence comes from Rattus rattus, assembly GCF_011064425.1. NCBI lineage: Eukaryota > Metazoa > Chordata > Mammalia > Rodentia > Muridae > Rattus > Rattus rattus. The sequence continues at coordinate 8,162,835 of NC_046162.1, read as the reverse complement.
TAAACTCTTTCTCACCTAGTTTTTTGTTTTTGTTTTTGGTTTTGGTTTTTTTTTTTTGGAGGGGGGCCAGGTTATGTCATAGCAACAGAGAGGAAGCCGGAACCAAGAATGGTCTTTAAATGCATGCAACAAGAACAGAGGGACGAATGTAAAGCCAGAGACACACACAGCTGAGATGTCCGTGCAATACCACACAGGTACGGTTGGAATCAGCAGGCTGGCCAGGGGCTGTGGCTGGCTAGCATGCACAAGGTCCTGGGTTCAACCCCAGTGCCACAAAACAAAGTGAAACAACATACATAGTTCAGCAGGTAGCTTCCCATCCTAAAAGCTGCTCCTCACCAGACACACTGACATGTTTTAAATGAAATACTGACAAATATAAAAACAAGAACAAGAGTTCCAGAAAAATTTGGATGTATTTTACCTGTCAAACAAAAGGGGACTGAAAAACAATGAGATTTAACAGCATCCACATTTAATGGGAAATGCAAAACAGTAAAAAGAAATAAGGCAAATTTAAAAAAAAGACTTGACATGTTTAAATAGTATTTGTGATGGATAGAAAATACTTACACATTAATATGAATGAACATTTAAAAGCTAAAAAGAGGAACCGCACCACTGGTCTGTACACACACACACACACACACACAGAGTCACATTCACACCACTGGTCTGTGTACACACACACACACACACACACAGAGTCACATTCACACCACTGGTCTGTGTACACACACACACACACACACAGAGTCACATTCACACAACTGGGCTGTGCAAACACACACACACACAGAGTCACATTCACACCACTGGGCTGTGTACACACACACACACACACACACAGAGTCACATTCACACCACTGGGCTGTGTACACACACATACACACACACACACACACACAGAGTCACATTCACACCACTGGTCTGTGTACACACACACACACACACACACATACACACACAGAGTCACATTCACACCACTGGTCTGTGTACACACACACACACACACACACACAGAGTCACGTTCACACCACTGGGCTGTGTACACACACACACACACACACACACACACACAGAGTCACATTCACACCACTGGTCTGTGTACACACACACACACACACACACACACACAGAGTCACATTCACACCAGGTCTGTGTCACACACCACACATGGTCTGTGTCACACACACACACACACACACACACACACAGAGTCACGTTCACACCACTGGTCTGTGTACACACACACACACACACACACAGACACACACACGTTCTGGGCTGTGTACACACACACACACACACAGTCACATTCACACCACTGGTCTGTGTACACACACACACACACACACACAGAGTCACATTCACACCACTGGTCTGTGTACACACACACACACACACACACACACAGAGTCACATTCACACCACTGGTCTGTGTACACACACACACACACACACACACAGAGTCACGTTCACACTACTGGGCTGTGTACACACACACACACACACACACACACACACACACAGAGTCACATTCACACCACTGGTCTGTGTACACACACACACACACACACACACACACACACACAGAGTCACGTTCACACCACTGGTCTGTGTACACACACACACACACACACACACACACACACAGAGTCACATACACACCACTGGTCTGTGTACACACACACACACACACACACAGAGTCACATTCACACCACTGGTCTGTGTACACACACACACACACACACACACGTTCACACCACTGGTCTGTGTACACACACACACACACACACACACAGTTCACACCCACTGGGCTGTGTACACACACACACACATACACACACACACACACACACACAGAGTCACGTTCACCCCACTGGTCTGTGTACACACACATACACACACACACAGAGTCACGTTCACACCACTGGGCTGTACACACCCACACCCACCAACACACACACCATTGGGGCACACACATGTACACACGCCCACAGCCACACCCACCCACTCCAGAGACAAGCAAACACAAATGATAGACATGTGAAAAATGTATCCTTAGCAACTGAAGACATTGCACACTGGATAATAAGACTGTGTGGCCTTAGAGGCAATGTGAGAAGCCAGGGTGAGACTGTGCTTAACAGGGATGCTGAGTCAGAAGCACTCTCATGACTGAGTGTGAGTTAATGAAACTCTGTGCATAGTGTATAGCACTTATTTATTGTATGTGCGTGGCCACCGGAATGTGAAGGTGTATGTGTGGAGATCAGGGAACATGGGAGTTGGTCCTTTTTCCCAGCACATGTGTACTAGGGGTTGAATCAGGACCTTTAGCTTTGAGACTTTGTCTTCCCCTTCAGAGCCATCTTACTGGCCCAGTAGAAAACCTTCTTGGGATCATACCTTTGTTTTGGAAACAAAACAAAGTCTGAGAAAGTGACCATAACTGTGCACAAAGTTGTATTGTAAAAAGATGCTCGTGTCCTCTCTGTTTCCAGAAAAGCACAACCTGCAAGTGCAAACTCAACAGTATGGGACTGGCTGGGCTAGGACAAATGGCTCCGGCAATCAAGTGCCTAAAGTGAGTCACAGGCTGATGAGAGACAATGAGAGACATCACAAGGTAGATGACAGTCAAGGAATGACACCTGAACATGCATGCACATGAAAAAATACAGTGATTTAAATCCAAGATTTAAAAACTTAACACTGGTAGATGCTCCTGCAGGGCCAGGGGCATCCGGCTGGTTGGGGGCAGGGGGCAGGGTTATGTCCTGGTTTACAGTGCTAGGCTGTATCAGGGCTTCTAACCTTTCAGGAGAAGAACACCATACCACGAGATGAGATTCTGAGTACACACAATGAAAAGCTATGATGGGGTTGTAAGTGTCATCCTCTTTCCTTTCTCTACAGACTTTTGTCTGTATCTCAAGTTCGACAAGATAAAGTTATGTTTGTTATGACCAAGAAAGAAACCACGCACAGCTAGTAAATATCATAACGCTGTGCTCTGTGAATCCCACCAGAACCTGGTGTCTGGATATTTCTTCTTCCTCCCAGGCTGCAGAGTTTTCCACCCTGTTGTTCCCTAATTCCTCTCTGTATCCACACAGTCTTCCTGCCAGGGAGGCTTTCTCTTCTTCCAGTTCTGATCTTCCCTGGTAAATTCCCAAAAGTGCCCCACCCCCAATTCCCCCAAGAACACTGGCTGGAAAAGCAGTTTGCATATTTCCTGAAACAAAGTTTCAGTAGCCCCAGAGGGAATGCTAAGTTTGAGTTCTTGAGAAAAAGTAGACCTTTAGTGGTGTTACTTCTTTTTAATGTTTTTAATTTATTTTTACATGTATGAGTGTTTAATTACATGTATGACTATGTGTCATGTGTGTGTGTGCTGTCCACAGAGGCAAGAGGAGGGCATCATATCCCCTGGGACTGGACTTCCAGGCAGTTGTGAATGGCCACATGGGTGCTGGGAATTAAAGCTTGGTCCCCTAGAGAAGTAGCCAGTGCTCTTAACCACTGATATGATCCACTATGAGGATTTACCATCGGGACATTAATTCTCTTTCCTTTGACTTTCTTAGGATGTTTCATGTCTGTCTTGAATGTGAATTGTTGTTCACTCATTTATCCCAAATGATCCCTGAGAAAATGACTGAAATGTCGACATTTTCCAGGAAAGGACAGTTTCAGTGAGCCAAGCCTTCTTTAGTCTGTTTTCACGTTTTATTAAGATTTCAGATTCCCTTGCTATGATGTGTATTGAACCTTGATATATTTGAAATTTAATTTGAAATAAATTCAATTTTAAGTTTAATTCATTTTACTCTGAAATATCATGAAAGGAACAGAGAACATTGTAAATGATTACACTTTGAAAAATACAGAAGACGCTCAAAAGTATCGAAAGGAATAGAAGAAACAGGAATTAGAGACAGGCGATGCTTTAATTTTTGTAGGTAGGGGCCAGCAAGATGGCTCAGTGGATAAAGGTGCTTGCCATCATATCTGGTGACCTGAGTTTGATCCCAGGGGCCACTTGGGGAAAGGTGAGAACTGACTCCCATAAGTTGTCCTCTACCCTTCACACATGCACAATGGAATGCACACACACATGTGCTCACACTTAAAAATAAAATATACATATAATAAAAAAATTAAAAACTGTTTTAGTGGGTTAACAATACTTAATTGTAAAAATTATTTGTTTTTACTTTGCTATTTTTTTATTATTTTAGGATTTAATTGAGGGCTTCACAATGCTACCTTTTAAAAAATTCTTGAAAATTTTTATTAATTAATTTATTATTTATTAATCATGTATGTGGGCATGACATATGTCTATCACAACACTTGTGTGGAAGTCAGAGAACAAGTTTGCAAGTTGGTTCTCTTCTTCAACATGTATATGGGGCCCTGTGATCCAGCTCAGGTTATCAGACAAGGCAAACACTTTTACCAACTCCTCGGCCTCTTGTTTGGAGCAATGTTTACGGGGCGGGTATACAATGGCAGAGCACATGTCAAGCATTGTATAAATCCTGTGTTCTGTCTTCAGTAGGGAAGTCCAGAGAAGACCACAGAAAGTACAAAGTAATCAGGCATGGCGCCTCATGCCTCTAATGATGGAACTGGAGAGCTTAAGCCAGGAGAATTCCCACAGGTTTGAAGCTACAAAGAACAGTAACAAATAAAAAATAACAAAGTAGCATGCTATAAGGTCACTTGCTACATTCACTTTTAGCTGTCAGTCTCAATTGAGTCAATAGCCAGAAACTGCCTCTCAATTAAGGATAGTACTCAAATATTCCAATTAAAGCCATATGCAGGGGGGCTGGAGAGATGACTCAGTGGTTAAGAGCACTGACTGCTCTTCCAGAGGTCCTGAGTTCAAATCCCAGCAATCACATGATGGCTCACAACTATCTGAATGGGATCTGATGCTCTCTTCTGGTGTGTCTGAAGACAGCTACAGTGTCCTCAAATGCATAAAATAAATAAATCTTAAAAAATAGTTGGGACTTTGCAGATTTCAGTATATTGGTCATTTGGCAAATTGGGTTTCTGTAAGTTAATTTTCTGTGAGTTGGTCATAAAATGAATTGACTAAGAGCTATATACCCAGCATATTATTTAATTTTTTTCTAATAAACGTATGCTTTCTGTACTGTTGTCTCCCTTTTATGAATGAAAACAATGGATGCTTTTAAGGGTAGGGCTGTGGAAGCCCAGAGCTCATACTATAAACCTGACCATAGAGCCAGATTCTAGGTCCGCAATCATTGAGCTACTGTAAGAGCTCTGGCTTCACCTTGGGCTTCTCTTTCTCCAAGAAGCCTTTGCTGACCTACAGGACTAGACACAGGCCCTGTGTCCCAGCATATTTACTGCTCTGGAAGTGAGGAGTCGCCACTCTAGGTGTCTGCCTTGCCATGATATTGTGAGCTCCTTGAGCTACTCAGAGACGGAGGGAGAAGAGAGGAGGCCCAAGGAAGGGGCTTCTTAGTCTCTGCCTTTCTCATTTCCTCATTTTCCACAGGGAAATCACTCTGCAGTGCTTTGGCTCCGTCCATCCCTCCTCCAGCCTTGCAGGAATTTCTGGAAAGCTCTGTAGTAAGGTGCCAGGATTAGCATGGTAGGCAGTACAGAGCTGGTGTTTCTCACCTGTCTCCAAGCTCCCCACTGTGGTTTGTCTTGGGACTTCTCTGGGGATTTGGCTCAAGGCATCTTACAACTTCCTAGCAGATTATGAGGAAAACAAGTTGGGTCTGGATGGTTGTCACGGTGCACGCCTGTCATCACAACTCCAGCAGTCTGAGGGAGAGGGATTTCTGTGAGTTCTATGCAACGCTATCTCTAAAAACAAAACAAACAAACAGAAAGGCTGAGCTGGGGAGACAGTTATCAGACGAAGGTGCTTGTTGCCAAGCCTGATGACCTGCATTTGACACATGGCCAAAGGACAGAAGTTGTCTCTGACTTACACACATGAGGCACGCTGTGCCTCACAAAAACAAACACAAACACATAAATAACTACACCTTTAAAGTAAACAATATAAGTAAAAGGAAGATGAGGAGGGGCAAAAGCAAACCTGGATGGACTGTGAATTGTTACAATGCGCCCTACACAGGTGCTTGTTGTTGGAGCCAGGGTCTGCCTTGGTTGTCTAGGCTCACTTGGAATGTGTAGCCCTTCTCCCTCAGTTGCTGAAGGACCAAATCACAGGCTTATACCTTCTCAAGGCGTATAATTCATAAATATCCTGACAGCAGTATCTGACATGTTGAAATTTAAACAGAGATGCATCACTTAAATAAAGAGCTCCCCAAGGAGATAGAGAAATGGGGCATGTGTGGTGATGAGCTACAGGGACTCCAGGAACTTGATGCAAACCCCCACACACTAACTGGCTGGGATGTAGCTCAATGGTAGGGCACTTGGCTAGCATGCTGAAACCTAGGCTTGTTCCTCAGCAACGCACACACCAAAATGTTAAAAAAATATTTGCTTATATGCCGCATTACAAAGGAACTTGACACCAACTTCATCCAGCAATGTATGAGAAGTGTCCAGGACAACTTAATAAGAAAAACCAATTGAAGGCACAGAGATTAGAAAGGAGGGATAAAGAAAATAGCAAGGTGAAAATATGGAGATATATATACACACACACACACACACACACACACACACACACACACACACACACATTTAAGATTTAAGTTGTTATACATGGAATTTAATCACATTCCTAAATATCACATTCAAGTGAGAATCCTGATTGCATTTAACATGCTAAAGCAGAAGAAATCAACAGTATCAGATAATGTAAAATATCTTAAAATAATTTGAATATGATATATCTGTGATTCCTGCTTGAAAAAAATGATAAGGCTTTGTTAAGAGATGTTAAAGGAGGCTAAACAGGTAGAGAGACATTCTATGCTCATGAGTAGTGTGAAGACTGAATTTAGATTCAAGGTCATTGCAATTAAAGTCACAAGAAGGATCTTAAGGAGCTTGATAAAATGATTCTAAATTTTATTTGGGGTCCGGAGTCACTAGGACATTTTTGAAGAAAAACAAGAGAGAGCAGTCTGGCCCTACTGTATATTAGGACTACGAATGAAGCTTTAGCAAGTGAGACATCTGTTAGTGAGGGGAGAGCCAAGATGGCTCAGTGGGGAAACAGACCTGTTGCCAAGCACAATGACCTGGGTTTGATCCTCAGGAAGGACACGGTAGAAGGAGTGACACAATTTCAAAATGTATTGTTTATTTGTTTGCTTGTTTGCTTCCTTCTTTCCTTCCTCCTTCCTTCCCTCCTTCTCCTCCTCCTCTTCTTCCTCCTCCTCCCCTTCTTGTAGGGGCCCAACCCCAAGATCACCTATAAAAGATGCTTGGCACGACTGTGAAGATGCTAGTATCAATTATGTGATACTCATTAACTTGAAATTGCTAGGCATAAACTAAACCTGATAATACCAGAGGACTGTGTTAGAAGCTTTTACGGATCCATTGACCCTCATAATATTTTTATTTACTGTCTTCTGGCCTCTACATGTATGCCATGGCAGGTTTGTGTGCACTTAAGAGCACACGCACAAGATAATTAAATAAACATAAAGAGAACAAAAGAGTACCATCTCATGCAAAAGAGAGCAAGCAGTAGTAAACATAATGCAGGTTGACGATGGATTGGCAGGGGGAGGAAGACAGGATGGACCATGGACATACACACAGATGGATATACACACGGAAGGATATACACTTGGATGGATATACAAACAGACAGATATACACACGGATGGATATACACAGACGGATATACACATGGACAAATATACACATGGACAGACATACACACAGATGGATATACACACGAAAGGATATACAGATGGATGGATATGGATATACACATGGATGGATATACACACAGACAGATATATGCACAGGGTTGCATGTAGGTGATAGTCTTGTCAAGGCAGAGGAGTATGGTTCTGAATTATTAAAAAGCAACTAACTAAATTAAAGTAGGTCATGCTTGGACCAATAATGTGCTTCACTGAATCCAAGCATGTGATTACTGTTATTCTATGCACTGGTGGCCAAATTAAAAATACAGTAAACATCAGATAACAAATGGAATGTGGTTATCTACTAGAGGAACCTGATGAAGCTTGCATGTAGACCAGATACTAAGCATTCCATTCAAAGAGACAGAACAACAGTTTGGAATCCCCTACCAACAAAATAATAATAATGATTCCAGAACGCCTATGAGGAGTGCATTTCAAAAGTCCACCTCAGAATCTTTTTTTAAAAAAATTCTCTTCCATCTTAAAACCCTCTCTACTACACCCAAGGGAAATACTGCAGAGACCTGTTACTCCTTTATTCTCCTACAGGTCAGGACACACATCCTTGTTCTTTTAGTCCTACAAGGAATTAATGTGAAACGAGGCCTTGCCCAATGGTTTGCCATGGAGTAGGATCAGTTTACAACTTCTATAATTCGTTTTCACAGCACAGAACCCTGTGAAGCACATCAGAACACTCTGTCCTTTGGATCATTCCGAGGTAACCAGAATTTGTTCAAAGTGTCAGGAACGTGCCAGTGTGAGCGCATCTTTACAATGTAACTTCTTAGATTCTTTAGGGCCTGGAAAATAATAATCACATCTTATCTCCACCATATTATGTTCTACTATTCCGCACACAGTAGACACCTTGGTGTTTCTTGAACACTTGGCATGGTTTTTCTAAGGAATAGTTTAGAAGACCCTGGTTTTAAGGAGAAAGCACTTGTTGAGTACCAGGGAGATGGCTCAGTTGGTAAAATGGTTGCTGTGTAAACCAAAGGGTCTGAATTTGAGCTCAGAACCCAACCAATAAACCAATCAACCAACCAACCAACAAACAAAACAAAACAAAAACAAAACAAAACAAAACAAAACAAAACACCCCCCAAATCCAAACCAGCACCACTGGGTGGGGGACAGCAAGGGAGACAGGAGCTTGTTGGCAGATAGCCAGGCAAAAGTGGTGGCGTTATCTAAGCAATGATTGAAATTGACTTCTGGCTACCACTGACAGGTGTACAGACACACACACACAAACATACACACTCACACACACACACATACACACACACACACACACACACAAACATACACACACAAACACACACACATACACACACACACACACACACACACACACACACACACACACACACACACACACACAACACACACACACACACACACACACACAAACACACACACACACACACACACACAAACACACACACACACAAACACACACACACACACACACACACACACAAACATACACACACACAACACACACACACACACACACACACAAACATACACACACAAACACAAACATACACACACACAAACACACACACAAACATACACACACAAACACAAACATACACACACACACACACACACACACACAAACTGACAGAGATTTGAAGACAAAGACAAGCCACTTACATGGGGCTGAAAATGTCTCTGCAGTTAAAAGCATGCATTGTTCTTGCAAAGGACTCAAGTTTGGGTTCCCAGCACCCAGATATTGGCACTCACAACCTCCTGAACTCCACATTCAGGAATCGATGCCCTCTTCTGGCCTCCTAGGCACCTATACTCACATATCCCCACATAGATACATATACATAGAATTAAAACTAAAATAAGCCTTTTTTCTAAGATGTGCATATATGTTAAAAGACAACCATAGGAACAGACAAGGGCTACATGGAAACTGTGGGGAAAATCAAAGAAATAATTAAGCCTTTGGAGTAAGGTGAGCCATCAAACTGAAAGCAGTAAAGCCCTTTCTCATAAGGCTAGCTGTCAGAAGCAGGTGTCCCCAAGAAAATACCTATTTAGAAAAAAAAGAAAAGGTCTCTTTACTATCCACTGAGAGTGTTTTAGAAGGCAGAAAAGCCCTACATATTTTTGAGAAGCTCATAAGCAAACCCATGTCTAGACACATGCTCATATTTTTCCAATCAAGATATTTACATTAAAAAAAAACAAACAAACAAAAACCACACCCTGGGCCACCCCGCCTCTGAGACTCTGTGCTCTGATTAACTCCACCTACCAAGATGCTTTTTTTTTGCCACTTTACACATGTAAAGGGGTTCTAGGCTGATCCTTCCAACACCCACAGACCATAGAGCCAAACAGCAGTGCTGTCGCAAGGCAGCAGGCAGGAGAAAGGAGCTCACTGTGGTTTACTGGGGCTTGCCGTTCCATCCCAGGTTAGGGGTGACATAAAACACAAATGATGATCTTTAGAAGAGGCTAGACAAGCTAGAAACGCAAAAATCCATCTTTATTTTCTCTACCCAATCCCTTCTCAAGTTTATTCAGAGTGTGTGTGTGTGTGTGTGTGTGTGTGTGTGTGTGTGTGTGTTTATCCTGTGTATGCTTGTGTCATTGCATTCAAGCCATGTGAGCAACTTCATCACAGTGGCTCCTGCTTCGCAGTTCATGGCTCTTTGACCAGCACAGCTCAAGTCCCACCTGTTCCTCTGCTAATCTGGTCCAATGGGCCAAGTGTGCACCCCACATCTGTCTGACAAGTCCTAGCCATTTCCCAACTCAGTTGCTCTGTGTTGGCTGGCCCCGTGTGGCTGTGACTTCTTCCTCTGATCTCTGGAGCACTTTCATCTCTGCTGTGGCCTTCTGCCTGTGAATTCTCATTGCTGCAGGACTGAGTGAGGCTTGATGACCTGGACTGTGTGGCACATCAGAAACAGAGGGCTCTTTGCCAGATGCAGAAAGCAGACTTGCCCTGCCATGCGTCCCACACTCTCTCCTCAGCAGCCACTGCATGCAGCTCTGCCCAGAAATAAAGCTGCACAGGGAGACAAGCCCTGACTAAGCAAGAGGTGCTCTCTTGCTGACAGATTCTGGAGTCAAAACGACAGGCAAAGCCCCCAGTGTGACTTCGACAGGCTGGGCCAACATTTCATTAGGACTTGTTCGCTTACCATTTTAAAGTATTAAGAAATTACATTTATTTGTGTTCACGAGTCATTAGGCTTGGTGGCAGCACCTTGGCCTGTTGCGTTAGCTCCCTGACTCCTTTTTACTGTAGCCTAGAACCCCAGGAACCCTTTCGTCTAACAGCAGAATGGAGTTTGCTTGGCCACAGCTCTCCGGGAGCTGCATTCTCTAGTGGGACGAGATGCCTGGAAACTAGTCACAGTTCTTCCTTGTCACTCACAAATCTGTGGGAACAGAGACTCCCCTGGCGCATGCACCGAGAAGGCACTTAGAAGCATCTGAAAATGAACTATAGTTCTTAAAATTGGCCCCGCTGGGGCTGCAGAGATGGATCAGTGATTGACAGCACTGCTCCTCCAGGCTGAGCTTGGTCCCTAGCACCCCTGCCAGGCACCACCTTCTGATCTCCTTGGGCACTGCACTCACATGTGTACACATTCACACACGCACACACACACACACACACACACACACACAAATAAATCTTTAAAAGTAAGCATTAACATGCAGTTTTAAATATAATAATGTCTTAGTACCAAATTATACTTCCAGAACACGGATGACCACACTCTGAGAACAGAAGGGTTTATTTGAGAGAAGCAAGAGGATCCAGAGGAGGGAAGATGGGTGAGGCACAAATATGACCCAAGTGTCATGGGATATATGTTTAACAATGTTGTAATGAAATATTCTGCATGCTCTCTAAAACATGAAAATGTTTATTTTTCATCCTATCTTTATTTATCTTATGTAAATGTATATTTATTTTAATATATTTTTATTTATACTATTTACTTTATTATATGCTTATTTTATATATAAATATATACAAATATATTTATATAATAAACATAATAATGCATATTTTATATAATTTTACTTACATAAATATAAAAGTATATATACATTTATGTTTCATATACTAATTAAAATATACATTTACATATATTCAGCACATATCCTTTTAAAAATGTACTTTTTGTTGAGTTTTATGTGTGTGGGTGATTCAGCTGCATGTATGTCCGTGTACTATGTGTGTGTCTGGTGTAGAACAGATGCCAGATCTGAAATGGAGTTGCAGATGGCTGAGCTAACATGGTAGTGTGGGGAATTGAACCTGGGTCCTCTAGAAGGGCAGCCAGTGCTCTTCACTATGAGCTATCTTTGAAGCCCACAATCTCTTTTCTTTAACGAGGTGTAACTTGTTGATATATAATGCTGGAAATAGGTTTTATCCCTGGGAGTCATGGGAGCTTGTTTGCAATGCTATAAAAAAGTAGTTGGGTTTGTATGCAAATACAAATACTGTGGCCAGAGAGGGGGTTTGGCGGCTACAATCATTTATTCTCTCAGAGGACCCAGGCTTGATTCCCAGTACAACTATCTATAGCTCCAGTTCCAGGAGTCTAACCTCTTCTGACCTCTTAGGTACCAGACACATGTGGTGCAGAGTCATGTGCGCAGGCAAAACGTCTCTGAACATAAAAAATAAAGATTAGAAATACCTAAAACAAATGTGCCACTGTGCCAGTGGTCACACAGCATACAATATGTACAATTGTGTGCACTGTGCACAATACTCAGTAATATACTAAACGACTGTCTAGTTCTGTACTTTTCTTCCTTATTTTGGAGGTCTCCTACTTATAAAAACCAGCCAACCGTCAAACAGTGAGCCGTGCTAATAGTGGCATTAGGTCCAAACAGCTGTATTTACTAGTCTCTTGGTTATATCAAGAGGTCAATGTCTAATTGAGATATTTAAAATTTTTTACTTTAAGGTGTTTGACTCCTTCTGTCTTCAACTGATTGATAAAGTACTCCTGAATCAAATTAAACTCATTAGTAAGCTGTTTGGTACAGAGCAGGGCACTTTTAAAACAGGCTGCAGGGATTTAAAGTGAGGTCTCGGTTCTCAGAGCTCACGAGCATCACAGAGAATATACAACCCATCAGCCAATCGGGTCACTTTAATTAAGTTTGGTAAGCTTAAGTTGTGCTTTGGAGTTTATTTAAGAAATAACTGTGCTTCCGTCATTATTTCCATTTCAACACCAAGCCACAGAACCTTTTAAAATCATGGGTTAAAAGTTTTCTACTACCTAGAAACCACTTCCGGCCTAAGCCGGGTGAGACAAGGGATTCCTCTCTGCAGACAATGCATCAGAATTGATGCTTCCTGGAGCGACCCCAGAATGTCCATAGACGCAATGGCCCGTTAGTCTCTCAGTCCAACGCCACTTTTCCGGGCATCGTACATTGCACGAAGTCCTTTGCCAAGCACTGCGAGATTCCTAGGGGCATCCAACAGGGCCTCAGCCTTTAAAGGTGACTGTTCTCAGCTGACATTTTCTTCCTGGCCAATATACCTAGGGGATCGTCGGATTTATCATGCTAGGCTAAGTCCCCATTTCTCAATGTCCCCATCAAAGCAGGACTCATTCCATTGTCCTCGGGATCACCAGTTCTCCTTAACCCAGATTAATCGCTCCCTTAGCTTTAACTTCCAGTCTTCCCCCACCCCCTTATTTCCCTAGTCCCTCTTCTTTTGTGCAACCTCAAGATCTCCTTTTCCACTTTCTAATCACTCTCAGAGACCCTGTCATCCCCATCATTGCCCTTTTAGGGGCCACACTCTGTCCCCCAAACACACTTAATATCCAACTTCAAATCCAGACGCTATTCCTACACAGATTCCGATACCTTCTCTCCTTTTAGTGCAATCCATTCCACTCCTCTACCTCAATGTGTGGCCTAGTCGTCCCTCTCTTATTTAGTGTTAGGGAGTGTGTGGGACCCTTTTTCCCAGTGTCTTCGAACTGTGTCTTGGCTCTGTATTTCCCTCAAGGACCTCTATTCAACGCTCTCCCATGTCAACTGAGGAACCCAAGATTTCTTTGGGATGTGTTCCATACTTGGCAGAGTCATCCCGCAGTGTCAGAGTCCTGGATCTCCTTCAAGCACCTTCACTCAATGCCCTCCCATGTCGTGGCAGTCACTTGGACTTCCCTGGGGTTCCCTTCCCTCCTCCGCAGCGACCTGGAACTGTGTAGGTGTCTCGTATCTCCCCCTAGGGATCTTAATTCATTCCTTTTGTTGCCCTGTTTGAGACCTGCAGGTTTCGGGGTCCCTGCAACCGTATAGCTTCGCGTTCCTGCCGCACCAGTCTCGGCTCGGATGTCCCCCAAACCCTCCGGTCCACCCATCCCTCGGTCGCACCTCCTCGGCAGGCTGCGTGTTGAGCACCAGCACCAGGCAGGCAGGGTGGCAGTGAAGCCGCAGGAAATGGTAGAGGAGCCGGTCGGCGCCGAGCCCGCGGGCGCACACCACCAGCCCGTCGCTGTCGAGCAGTTCCAGCACCTGCTGCCTCTCGTACTCCAACAGAGGCGCCATACTCTGGCGTTCGCCCGGCAGGCCGGGCTCCATGGGCGCCCTTCCGGGACCGCGGCCGCGCGTTGACGGAAAGAGCCGAGTCGAGCCGAGTCGAGCCGAGCGCTGGCCGAACGCAGAGCAGGGAAGCGAAGGTGGGAGGAGCTTGGAACAGAGGTGGCTGCAAACGCCAACTCTGAGAGTAGGCCGGATGTGGCCGAAGGGAGCCAAGTTCAAGAGGACAGCCTGCCGATTGTAGCCGAAGAAGAGCCGAGGGGGGACAAGTGTGGCCCGAATGTGTCCGAGCCAGAGGGCAGATCTAGTTGAACTCAGCCAAGAGGTACCAAAAGCGTTAGGGCGTCGGGGTTCCCCATCCCTTAGTTCTCTGGACCTAGACATAAACTAACAAAATACAAACTGAGAAATCTAATCCACGTGATCCCTTATACCGACAGTTCAAATGTTAGCTGTCAGTATTCCAAGTGCATCCAGAATTGACACTGTTTTTCTAGCGTGCAGGTTTAGTCTCTACTTTTACAAGTATTTCCTCCCTCACCTTGAAAATTTTGAATAAGCATAATACCTTATGAGTTTCAGTTTCTTGTTTGCAAAGGGCTGGAATATAATAAGATATTTTACAAAGCCGCACTCAGGTGCCAGCTACAGCCACGTTCCACCTTCCACTAGAGGGACATCTTGGGTCACGTTTGTAACTACTTAAAAACAAACAAACAAACAAACAAACAAAAAACAAAAACCCAGGTAAGCAATCTAGGAGACATTCTCTCTCAGAATCCCCTATTCCCCTCCATTGTCAGCCCATAAGAAATACAAATGAAGGCAAAATAAAAACTGTTCCATTACTCAGGAGCAGCCATGGTTAACAACATGAAATCTATACTTTTTAGTGCCCCCTGTACCGTGTCGTTGTGCGCACACACACACACACACACACCCCTCTTTATGAAATAATAAACAACCAAGATTCGAAACCCAAGTTTTGGTTTATCCAGGTGGGACACGCTATCCCCACATGCTGGATGGAGTAAATTCAAGGCCAGCTTGAGCTAGAGATGGGGACCTTAGTGGTAGATCCTGAGTCTGTCACTAATACTTCTCAAATCTCTGATGTAATCGTCTTTTAAAGGCCTTCACGTGGCTGGGTTTTCTGTAATGTAGAGGCCTATGCTTGTGTCACTACTTCCTTGAGAACAGTTAGTTGACTCCCACTCCTCCCCACCAGCATTCTACAGCATTTCACTAGCTGCATTTATACAAAAGTTCACCAAGCCCTCATGGTGCATTTCTGGAGTGATGATTAGTGGGGTAAAAAGGACACCACATTTATTTCTGGAGTGGATGATTAGTGGGGTAAAAAGGTCACCACATTTATTTGAGTCTGCACAACCCTCATTACGTTGCCTTCTTGTCCGCCATTCTCCACGTCAGCCGTCTGAGAGCAGATCTGTTTTTCCTCCCTCCTTGGCTTTCTCCAGCGTTTTCCTTACGCTTAGTCACAATGAGAATGGCATATAACAATTCCTGAATCTTCCTGAAGTGGACAAAGACGCCTGCAGATGGCTTCCGTGCAGCATTCCTGAGAGCCAGGAGATAATGCCTGAGTTCAGCAAGCAGGTTATATAATCAGGCAAGGGGACAGGCCCGGATGGCGCGTTTCTTAGGCTTAGTTCAGGGTGCAGTACGTAGGCACCCAGCACACATTCAGAGGTGGGTGCGTGGGTCACAGTGCTGATCTTTATACCAGAGTCCCCCCAGGCTGTGGCAGGTAGAGCAATGCAACCCCAAAGATGCCCACACTGAACTCCCAGAACCTATTATTTTTCATGGCAAGGGAGACTTCATAGATGTGATTAAGCTAAACTCTTTTGATGGAGAAGTGATATTGGATTATCCAGGTGTGCCCAATATTTTATAAAGATGTGTTTAGGGGTAAAGGGAAGGCAGGGGAGTTAGCTTCAAGGAGACTGTGAAGGAAAACTAAGGCCAGAGTGAAGTAGAAGGACCAGGAAAACAGCCTTGAGTAGCAGAGGAACACCTTGGTTCTCCCTTGGAATGTCAAGAAATAACCCAGCCACCATCACCAACCCATTGTGCATTTCTGGTGCCTAGACCGGGAAGCCATTGCATTTGTGTTATTTTTAAAATCCTCGGTTTGGGGTGCTTTGTCATAGCATTAATGGGAAAGGGATGCACAAGCTTTTCTTATTTTGACCACACTGAACTTTGAAGATGAAGCTCCCGGCTTATCAAAACAAACAAACAGAAAAACAAACAAAGCTGTAGATAGGGCCATGCGAGGGAGCAATTATTTTAGGAGGTCAAGACTTATTGAAAATTCAAGCACACATACAGTGGTGGGGTAGAGCTCAGCTGAGGAAGTGCTCAATGTGAAAGCAGGGGTACCTGTGTGATCCCTAGAATCCAGGTGAGAGGTCGCACTGGAGGCTGTAGTTCTGCTGCTGGGAGGCAGTGACAGTCCCTGGGGCTTGCTGTCCAGGCCAGTGAGAGAGCCTGTCTCTAACACAAAGTAGTTGTCATGGTGGCTCAGCTGTTAGAGTTTGTCATCTAAGCCTGCTGACCTGAGTTTGATCTCAGGAATTAACATGCTGGAAGGAGAGAATTGACTCCTGAAAGTAGTTCTCGGGCTTTCCACCTTTGTGCTGTGGCTCAATTTTGTAAATAAATGAATGTAATTAGAAAAAACAACCAATGTGGACAGTGACTGAGAATTGACACTCAAAGTTGACCTTGGGTCTCCACATGTGTGTGCACTCAGTGCATATACATGAACATATATGGGTGAGTGCACACATGCACATACAATAGCCATGGAGATGCATAAATATGCATGCAGTATTCCTTCTCCCAGTGAATGTTAATTGAGCATACAATGTGTCAGGTGCTGTACCAAGTGCTAGGGTCTCAGGGAGCAAAGCAGGCAAAATCCTTGTCTTCTGTTCTTAGGGAGCTAGTGTATGAAGAAGTCCGTTGATCCTCTCATTATGCGAACTGTGGTTATTTCTTGAACATTCCTAATGGTCCAATCACAAGAGAGTGCTTGAAAATTTTTCATGCACCCCTAGTAAGCAGACTCCCAGAGAGCTATTAAAGACTGAATGTGGACAGGGACCAATATCTAATATATACTGAAGAAATTGTAGAGCAAAAATCGATAGCATGGTTCCACTTGTCTAAAAATATCAATAGTATTTTCACAGGGCTGCATGAAAAGTGTTGGAAAGAAATGAAATCTCTGGGAGTTAAGACAAGAGGTCAGCATCACCTTTTATGTTTTCTGTTTATCCACCTCTGCTCTGTCTGATTTTCCTTCCTTGTACTTACATTGCCTTTATAATAAAAACGAAAGAAGAAACTCTCCAGCTCCTGTGTAAACCCTTGGTCAGCACCAGAAACTTTACCCTAGGAAGTCTAGATTTAGTCCTCACATGGCGGGTGTCAGCAGGTGCCCCAGGCTGGTGCCCGAGCAGATGGACCTTTGCACACACTGACCTGTTCATCTGCAGTTCATCTTTGTCCTCAGTGGCCTGTGACATAAAGTTGACAAGGAGATTAAGCATCGTTTTTTCCCCTTGCACACCCCAGTCTCATCCCAATGGCCAAAGCCAGGGCATTGGCATTTCTCTTAGCATGTAGTCTTTCACACTATATGCAGTCATCCTTCGGTATTCATGAAGGATTGTCTCCAGCTCCCCTCCCCCAACACTGCCTTAATATGCAAATTCTCAAGTATGTTGCAGAAAGTAACACAGTGGGCTGGGAATAGATCACACGCTTGCCAAGCATGGGCAAAGCCCTGGCTTTTATTTCCTGCCACGGAGCAAAAATGTTAACTGGAAATGGTGTGGTCTTCACATAGAACCTGGGGAGTCTTGTTGCAGTTTTGAACTATCGTTGGAGACTTTCGATGTCTAACACAAGGCACATGCTATGTGAACATTAGCTGTGGCTCACTGGGGGAATAGTTTGACAAGAGACAGTTTATTCATGTTTAGCATAGTTGTGACTCTTTCCAAGTTGCCTGTGGTTGGTTGGATGCATGGATGTGCAGCCTACAGATACAGAGAGGTGTCACACCAAAAGCCCATTAACTCTAGACTCCAGACTCAATGCTGAGGGTTCAGGGATGATCACTCCTGGAGTTCTCACTCAAACAGAAGATGCTAACCAGATGTTTTAATTTTGTTTCTGTTGCTATGATAAAGCACCCTATCAAAAAGCAGCTTAGGGAAGAAAGCGTTATTATAGCTCACAGTTTCAGGCCATAGCCCACCACTGTGGTGAAGCTAAGTCAGGACTCAGTTACATCACAGAGCAGGAGCAGAGAGGAGTTCATGCACGCATGCTTATTTATTTGCTTGCTTGTTATCCTCAGGTCAATTTCTTGACTCGCAAAACCCTGCCTAGGGAATGGTATCACCCACAGTGAGTTTGGTTTTCCCACATCAATGAACTTAAGACCAATCTCCCGTAGAAATCCACAGGCCAGCCCAGTGTATATAATCCTTCTATGAGACTCTTTTCCTAGGTGATTCTAGATTTAATATGTTCCTGGTGTACAACAGCTGATGTTGGTGTTTGTGCCAAGCTGATGATTGAAGTTAAACATAATACAAAATAAGCCAATATTAATAATCGGGTGCAGTAAGGCACACAAGAGTGCATGGTAAGGGTTCTTCTGGTCTGGTTGTCTAGTGTGGTTTGTCCAAGGAGGTAGTGCCTGAGCATTAACTCTGACGCCTGGCTAAGTAGGGCAGGGAGACAAAAACATGTCTTGGGTAGAGAAACCAGAAGTAGAAATTCTCAAGACATAAAGGAGACCAACTATGGGGGAATTGATCTCTTGGCTCGCCTGATTTTAGGGCCAGGTCACCATGGGGTTTGAAGTGTTTGCTGTGGTGGTTCAAGGGCTCAGCTGGGCTGTGGGGTGGTTTTAGCACCAGATGAATGTTGGGTGATAAGGCTGGGATATGACTTGATTCTTTGTAGACCAGTGTTTATCAGGTGCCCCTCTTGGGCATGGGTAGGAAATAATGATGATGATGTTATCACAGTACCAAAGCTTTGGGAGGCTCCTACTGTGTGTCAGACAGGAGACTAAACTCATTCCCTTATTTCTCTGCAAAGGTGTGGAGTATTGCTCTCTTCACTTGTCAAGCAAGGAGAATAAGACTCAGAGATATTAAATAACTTTCCTAAGTCTACTTGGCTAAGCATGGAGCAAGAGCCCAGGGTGCCTCTCTACCTGTTATCCATCCGTTCCAACTTGCTGCCCAGATGTCTGACTTAAGTCTGTTGGACTTGAACTTGAGACGCTCGGGTTGTTTTCATCCTTTCCTTGCTTAAACATCTCTCTATCATTAAGTCAGAGTGGTTTTGGATCAACACATCATAACTTAAGTTTGATTTTTATGTCCATGGAAGGCTTAAATAAAGATTTATTTTAAGTGAGTATTTTTTTTTGCACCATGTGTGTCAATGCCCAAGGATGTGGGTGCTGGGGACTGAACCTGATTCCTCTGCAAGAGCAGCAAATACTCTGTAACTGCTGAGGGCACCTGCAGTATCACGATGCCATAGGACTTTTATATAGCAACACTCACATACAGATTGTGTCTTACTAACCCTACAGTGTTTGCAAATGTCTAAAATAACTTAGAATATGTCTTTAGGTTGTGCTTTTAAGAGATTGTATTTTCAGACAGTGATAGAGATAAACGTATATAAATTATATATATAAATATAACAGAGATAGAAATTAGTAAAATGGTTATGCATCTCTCTATGCATTGTGGTTCTGTTACAGTAGTCAAGTTTGTCTAAAATGTTCGTGAGGGGAACCCAGCAGTATGTATCATGTTAATTCTCTGTAGAGAAAGTCACCTGCATACTGATCTTTAGCCACTGAGAGGAGACGCTGTACTTGATAACTAATCACCACTAAGAGTTGGAAGGAATTAATTAATTAAATAAGCATCATAAATATACACGGTAGAGCTTTATTTAGCTAAAGAGAAGAATGTAATTTTGTCATTTATATGGAAGTGCATAAAACTGGAGATCATCATCTTAAGCAAAATAAAACACCTAGAAAGTTAAGTATTGCATTTCTGTCATATTCAAAATCTAGGTTAAGAAGAAGAAAACCAGTAAAAATAGAAGGGGGCTCCTTGGGAGGGGTCCAGGAAGTGGGACATTGCAGTCTAATATGCTATGGCTGAAGCATTGTATGTGCGTGTGAAAGTACATAAAACAGGAAGCAATGCTTGTGTGTTATTGGGTACACACATACATGGAGATTCATCGTAGGGTATTGGCTTACTGAAGAGGTTGATGAGTCCTTTTTTATTTTTAAGGATTTTATATATATCCATTTTCCAGTTCTCTCCTTATCTCCCCTTGCTCTAAATTGGAAATCTATCAATTCTCGAGGCAAATGGAAAATAAAAAATCATATCTAGAACTTGACTTTCTCAAGTAGCTCTTTATATATATTTTTCCCCTGGGACTCCCATTACAACTAAAAATTGATAGTAGTCCTGCTCATACTAGTGAACACTTTAGAGTATTTTGTAATTTAAAGAATATTAATCATTACAATCATTATATTAAAGCCCTTACAATCCACAGGGTTAACCTGTTGTGGAACAGTGCTATCAAATACTTAAATGACAAAATTTTTTTGGTGTGTGTGTATATATAAATTCCTACATACTATGCTACATTTAGATAGGCTAACTTTAAAGTTTTCACCTTAAAGAATAATGCTTCTTTAAAATTCTTTCATTTCACTTTATTTTTATTTTTATTGGTGGTTTGTCTGTATGTCTGTGTGAAGGAGTTACATTTGTGAGCTACCATGTGGGTGCCTGGAATTGAACCCAGGTCTTCTGGAAGAGCAGTCAGCACTTTTAATTGCTGACTCATCTGTCCAGCCTCAGAAATAATGCTTTTTCTGTTGCCACAAAGAATTTTGCCCTACAGGAAGTACTGTGAGGCTCAAATTGAACCTCTTGCAGGATCTCTTGAGACTCACGGAGGCAGTGATTGATGCAAAAGCAAGAGTTTAATCATTCCGACATGTTGGGGCTATCCCATTTCAAGGGGAGACAACCCTGAGAAGACTCTAGCAGGGAGCTATATACTTTGCAAACAATTGGGGTAGAATTCAAACAACTAGGGCAGAATTTGCACAATGGTAACTAGGCAGGGTACTATTGGTGGGGCAAAATGACCTCCAAACTGACTCCTGGTCAGTAGACTTTCCAAGGGGTTTGGATGGGGAGTTAAAGATGGCTTTTTTCAACAGTTTGGCTTGTATCTGTTCCAGGAACTAAACAAGCTCTACCCATCCGGAAAGGAAGGGTCTTTCTGTGCTTGGAGGTTTGTGGTGGAATTTTCCCACTGGCCTCAGATTGACCCCAACTCTGACTCTTTCACCACAACCTGAAGTGTATGTTAAATTGGAAGATCTAGAAACTAATCGATAGAAAGAGCCCAATGTTCATTTAATATTAGGCCAGAATATGGTTGTGGCTCTCCAGAAAATGAATAAAGTCCCACATGTCTACCACTCTGATGCATTCAACCAGGACAGCATTCTGAAGACCACTAGACAAATGAACCCACTAAGAGGAGACATCTCAAAAGGAAGTAGGCCAGACTCTTGGGAAAACATCAAGACTTTAACTTCTCAAGCCAAAACTTTGGGGAAACAACAAGGACACAATATTATTGACCCAAAAAAATGATGCTATTATGTTTGATGGCTATATTAATTCTCAGCATGTCAATGCAGAATCCAAATGCCTTTTGTTGAGGAGGATAAAAGGCACACCTGTAATAGGACACAATATGATTGTTTTTAGAGTTTTTATTGCCATTTCCAGGAATACAAAGAGAAGTCTCAGAGATGGCCTATACAATTAGTAAAACTACTAATATTACAGCAAAAACATTAATAGAAATTAATCAAGACATAGTAGAATTGAGGATCACAGTTTAACAAAATAGAACCATTATAAATTGTTTGTTGCTCAAGCATAATCTTGTGCTCAAAGGTAAGCACTGGGGGAAACCAGGAATGTTAAACACACAGGGAATGAAGGTGATTTATGATCTGGTGACCTTCGCACAATCTGGTGTGGCTTAGTCTACAACAGATCCTTCCCCAGACCTTTATCATGAACTGTTTTGTTCATTCTATAGAACTTATTTTTATAGAAGCTATCACATGCACTTTACAAAGAGTTTCAATGTAGTCATGTCTTAGGCTTTACTCTGTACACAGATTAAGTTAATTTCACCAAATTGTGCTGTGCTGTTTAAGCCTAAATATAAACGACTTGGGCTCAGACTCTTGAAATCTGAACCAGTACTTGCTCCTGAATCATGTTGAACTGAACCAACTTCTTATCTCTCACCTTTCTGGCCTTGGTGGTTGCAGAGACCCCACATGGGGGAAGCATGGAGAGAGTTGGAGGAAGGGTACCTGGAAGGAGCTGGAGGGAGGAAAAAGTGGGGAAAGTGATATAATTCTATTTCAATTAGAATGTACTTAAGGGGCTGGAGAGATAGCTCAGCTGTTAAGAGCATGCGTTGCTCTTGCAAAGAATCTAGGTCCAATTCTCAGCTACTGTTCTTCTGACTTCCACAGGGGCCAAACACATGTGTACTACAAATACATACATGTGTGGTATAAATATGCACAGATGTGCTGTAAATACATACATGTGTGCTGTGACTACACACATATAGGCAAAACACTCACACATTAATTAAATAAGTCCAATAAAAAGTTACTGTGGAAACAAATTGCAAAGAGCAAGCCTGAAAGGAGGCAGGGACCAGTAGCCAATCAGATTAGGATATAGACATTATTATGATTTGAATATGGCTTGATTCCTGAAAGTTCATGCCCTAGAAACTTGATCCCCCTAATTTAAAAAACTAAAAGGGAGTGCAACTCTGAAGAGGTAGAACCTAAAGGTAGCTAATAGAAATGACTCTGGTTGGAAAGGATTAATGCTAAGTCTTAGGGAGTGGGTTGGGCCTCATAGTAATGGTTGGTTTGAAGGCTGAGCTGGGCTTCTCCAGTGTCATCCTCTTACCATGTGACTCTAGAACTGTCTCACACATTTGTACCATGTGATGCCATATGCCATGTAGTGATGCCATGAGAGGGGGCCCTCAACAGATACCTATTTTGTGCACTAGCTACATGAATCATGAAACAAATAAACCTCTTTAAAAATATACATATCATTCAGTATTGGGTATTTTGTTATAAGAACACAAACCAGATGAGGACAGATAACTGCCTGTTTCTGAAGCTTTAACAATACTCACATCTTTGTGTATGTTCTAACAAGCTTGGGATGTAATTCCATATTTGTTTTGATATATCACTGTCTTAGTATTGTCTTTTGTGGTCTTAACAACCTGCAAAATTATCTGTTTGTTAGAAGAATGCCTTGGCAGACCTCTGAGTGCCTTATTAGGTCCTGGTTGCACTTTTCTCTTTTTCCTAATGGAAGAAGCAATTTTTATACATCCTAACTCCTAGAAGTCATTCTGAAATCCTGACTTATGGGGAGCAGTCTATTGTGTTTCCTCAGTAGCCAGCAGGACAACTTGCATAAAAAAACACTCTGTGAGTGCTCAGAGAACTTACTGGAACCTGGTGGAGCTGTGTTACTGCTGAGGTAGTTTGTACTTTTCTTTTCTTTTCATTTCTTTTCGTTTCTTTCCTTCTTTTTTTTTTTTTTTTAAATGGAATAGAGTTTATTCAGGGCATGGGGAGGGGAATCAAGAGGGTAGTAGACGTGGGGAGGGAGGAGAAGTAGAGGAGTAGAGGCTGGCCATGAGCATGTGTGGAGAGAGATAGGGGAAGGGAATGGGGAGAGAGTGGAAGCAAGAAGAGAAGAAGAGCAGGCATTTGTATTTTCAAGATTTAAGAACACTTGTAAAATTTTTAATTCATTAATGAAGGAACCAGTATTATAGTCAGAGCTCAGTCAGCAGCACTGAAGAGCTGGGCTTATAGGGGGACATCATGAAGCTCTTAGCATAAGATATATAGTTACATACAAAATTGGTTAACATTTGGCAGGGCAAATCACAACCTAAGGGTTGGTTCTCAACCTGTGGCTCACAATCCATTTGGTGGAGTGGGAGTTGAATGACTCTTTCAAAGGGTCATCGAAGACCATCAGAAAACACAGACATCTATGTTACAATTTATAACCATAGCAAAATTATAGCTATAAAGTAGCAACGAAAATAATTTTATGAATTGTGTGGTTACCACAACATGAGAAACTTTATTAAATGATCTTCTAATAAAATAGTTAAGCAATGAGGATAAATGTTTGTGCTTTCATGGGCAGACCTGAAAGCACTCAAAAGGATATGGAGAAGTATGTTTGTCTAATCATCTCCTTAATTCCAACAGTGGGGTTCAGTGGGGTTTTGTTGTTGTTGTTGTTGTTTTGTTTTTCTCTAAAAGCACAGGTGGGATGTGGTAGCAAATGTTTATAATTCCATCATTTGAAATTCCATTCTGAGGCCAGCCAGGGCTATATGTAAATCCTGTCTCATTCATTTATAAATAAATAAATAAATAAATAAATAAATAAATAAATAAATAGTATAACATAGGATTGTGGCTTCTTAGAAACACATTGGATGGAAATCTTCCTGGCACCTTCTTCATACTCTGCATCAGCAACAACTGTGCTGCTACTTATTGAATAGTTACGTCCTAGGATAACGTTTTTGGTTACTGCAGTAGGTATTGAACCGAGGACCTTGAGCAGGCTAGAGAAGCGTTCCAAAACAGACTGTGCTTTTTGTTTTGAAGTCTCATTAAGTTGCCAGGTTGGTCTTGACCTCATTCTAGCCTCTGAGTAACTGGAACTCCAAATCTGTGTCACTAGATGTAGAGGGCACAAAGTCCTCAGCCTCCCAGATAAGCACTAGAGATGTCAAGGATGTTAAAGTGTACAAGCTTGTGTCTTCAATAGAATGGATGTGTACCTGTTTTCCACCCAGAAGGCTGGGAATGGGTGTTATTAGCCTGGCAATCTTTTGCTATTATGTAGGGCCAGGCCACACCTGATTCCCCAGACTATTACGTTTGCTTTTCAGTCAATAAAACCCATCATTAAGGGAGATGTCATGTGTATGTCATAGCCTGCTGATATCTATGTTATCTTTGTCAGAGACCATGCCAGACCCTAGGTTCTTAAGCTATAGAACCCATCTTCATGATAAATGTCACATGTACTTTGCAAAAGAGTTTCCTTGTAGTCAAATGGGATTGTATACATGGGATTGTGCTAATTGTTATCAGGAAACTCTTTTTCAAAATTGTGCTGTACTTAATTATGTATAAAATAAACTGCCTGGAGTCAGACTCTAGACGTCTGAACCAGCTGGCCTAACTATATCATGCTAGCCTTGGCATATGTGGAGTTCAGAGGTTGACTTTGAGTATCTTTCTCTATTGCTCTCCATTTCAACTGTTGTCAAGACTGTTCTCACTAAATCTAGAACTAGTGGCCAGCGAGCCCAGGGAATCTGTGTGCTTCTGTTCTGTTGGGGTTACAGGTGCTTGCTTCCACAATCAGCTTTTATGTGAGTGCTAGAATCTGAACTCTGTTTGCCACAGCAAGCATTTTATCCTGAGTCACCTCCCTGGCCCACTGTGACCCTCTTAATCAGACCAACTGTGCCAACCTGTAAATACCCCTTAGGATCGGTCCTGCTGGAATTTTCTCCATGAGAATGGGATGAGGAATAGGGGGTAACTACTAGAAAGTTCCAGATGCCAGGGACCCAAGAGGTTCCCAGGACCCAACAGGGAGGACATTAGCTGAAGTTCCCAACAAAGCAGAAAGAGACCCTGTAGAGACCATATACAGTGGAAAGGTATAACCTCAAGTGGGGGGTGGGGCCACCCGCCCAATCTCAAAAACATTAATTTAGAATTTCTCCTGTCAAAAGGAAATACAGGGACAAAGAGTGGTGCAGAAACTGAAGGAAAGGCCATCCAGAGACTGCCCTACCTGGGGATCCATCCCATCTGCAGACACTAATCCTAGACACTATTGCTGATGCCAAAAAGTGCATGCTGACAGGAGCCTGATATAGCTCTCTCCTGAGAGAGTCAGCGACAGGCTGACAAATACAGGGGCAGATGCCCCCAGCCAACCATTGGACTAAGAACGGGGTCCCCAATGGAGGAGTTAGGGGAAGGACTGAAGGGGTTTGCAACACCATAGGAAGAACAACAATATCAACAAACCAGACACCCCAGAGCTCCCAGGGACTAAACCACCAACCAAAGAGTACAAATGGGAGGACCCTTGGCTTCATCTGCATATGTAGCAGAGGATTGCTCCATCTGGCATCAATGGAAGGGGAGGCCCTTGGTCCTTTGGAGCCTCAATGCTAGTGCAGTGAGGTGGGAGTGGGTGGGTGGGTGGGTGTGGGAGCACCCTCATAGAAGCAGGGGAGGGGGATGAGACAGGGGTTTCTGGAGGAGAAACTGAGAAAGGAAATAACATTTGAAATGTAAAGAAAGAAAATATCCAATAAAAGAAAGAAAAAATGGGATACACCTCTAAACAGAAAATTCTCAACAGAGGAATCTTGAATGACTGAGAAGCCCTTACAGAAATGTTCAAAGTCCTTAGTGATCAGGGAAATGCAAAGTAAAACAACTCTGAGATTCTATCTTCTGGTGGGTTAGAATGGCTAAAATCAACAACTCAAGTGATAGCATACTCCACTGGGGATGTGGAGCAAGGGAAACACTCCTCCATTGCTGGTGGGAGTGCAAACTTGTACAATCACTTTGGAAATCAATTTGGCAGTTTCTCAGAAAACTGGGAATAGTTCTACCTCAAGACACAGGTATACCACCTCTAGGCATATTCCAAAAAGGTGTCTATCATCCCACAAATACACTTCCTCTACTATGTTCATAGCAGCTTTGTTCATAATAGCCAGAACTGGAAACAACCAAGATGTTCCTCAACTGAAGAATGGGTAAAGAAAATGTGATACATCTACACAATGGAATACACAGCCCACAGTGGAGCAGAGTGGGGAGCTGTGGCCAAGAGCAGATCCAGTGCTTGTACCAGGTAGCGGAGAGCTGCAGGTACCAATGTCAAGGCCAGAGTGGATGAGAAGGGGACCCAGAAAAGATGCCAACCCACATCCCCTTCACCCAGGGCTGCTGCAAGAGAGTGCAAGTGGGAGGTCACATTGCTGGCCCAACACACATTGACAGACAGGAGAGAAAGCCTGACCCAACTATGTCTCATTGTCTGGTGGCCTGTTTGAACCAGCCCCACAATTTCTCTTGTGTAACTTGATGTACATTTGCCACGGCCAGCCTGGCACAGCCTGTGTGATCTCTGTGCGTGTATGTGTGTTGACTGGCCTAAGTATTCAGCACTGTCCAGGATTTGCTGATGTGCAAACTATACATCAGAGAAAATAAAAATGAAAACATACACACAGCATTTTATGAGTTCTTACCTTTTTTGATTATAGATATTATTCATGTACTTTGAAAATCATTGTAAACATAGAGAAAGTATATAAAAATTTCTTGTGACCTCTAACATTCTGACCTTTGTCCTCAGGTCTTCTCATACATTTCTCCTGTCATGATTTGCATCATATTGGAACATTTTATACCCAGCTTTCTTTTCAGTTATTATTGTACCAAGTAGGTTCCAACTCCATCATTCAAAGCTCTTTGTTAACATTAAACATGCTTCATATTTATACTGGCTGCTTAGTACTCCATCTTGTGGACATGGTGTTGTCTGTTTTACCATTGCCTCAATACTGGACATTTAGACCATCCCCTTGTTTTCCCACATTATAAATAAGGTCATGATCAGCATCCTGAGGAGCTAAAAGTTCATCTGAACTTGTCTTTTTCTTTATTTAAAGATAAACTAGAAGTAACATTATTGGACCATTAATGAGAATAATTTTCAGAATATTTGGAAACCTGGCTTGGGATATAGCTCAGTGGGTAGAGTGCTTGTCATCTAGTTTCACATCCCAAGGTGTGTGAAACTAGATGCAGTAGTGCAAGTCTTGACTCTTAAAACTGGGGGAAAGGGAGGAAGTGGGAGTGTGGGAGGTTCAGAAGTTCTTTGGCTGCATGTTGAATTTAAAGTTAAATAAGACCTCTATCTTGAAAAAAAATCTAAATCTGGAGTGGACCAGTAGTGCCATCACAACAGAGGTGACTTCAGCTTTTGGACTTGGCATCTTGGTAGGTGGAGAGAGTGCATCAAACCCTGCACACTGTCTCAGGTGAGTTTCTACTTCAGCCCACATGTTACACCCTGACAACTTAACAGTGAAGACGCTCACTAGGGCATTTGTCAAAATACTGACCTTTAGGAGACACTGTGTCCTCCTTCAGTACCCTAGACCATGTATGATGCTGGGCTACATGGGTGTCCTAGAACAACCATAATAAGTGAGCAAAAACTGGGGGCTTAGCACCACAGAAATCCAGCCCAAAGGGGTCTCTATGGCTTTCACTGTTAAGGCTATGTACGTGCAGAAACCCTTTTTGCTTCATCTAGTTCCTAGAAATCTTGGACCTTGGTTGATGTCAATGTGCCCATCCCTACCTCTCTCTCCAGGGATTCTCCTCTGTACATCCCCTCTCGTCATGAGACACCAGTGGTGGAGTTTAGGGCCCCCTAACTAAGTCCGACCTTATTATCTTATGTAAAGATCCTACTTCAGTTGAGACCACATTCTAAAGTCTGGACTGCTTCAATTAGACTTTGTTGCTGTGACAGAATGCATGATACAAACAGCTTAGAGGAAGAAGACTTTGGGTGCATGGTTTCAGAGGGATCTGTTTGTAGTTTAGCTCTATATACTTGAGCAGGACAGGATGGCAGTGTTCGCATGTTGGAAGAGCACCACATTTCACAGTGCATAGCAATGCCTGTCTCACCTCACTTCCCACTTCTAGTTCATTTGGGACCCCTCAACTGTAAGATGAGGTTCTGCCATATTCAGGGTCTTCTCTCTCTCTGAGACTACCTTCATAGACACACTTAGAGGTATGTCTTATTGGTCCCTCAGGTGCCTCTTAACCCAATCAAGCTGATATGATAAACCATCATAGGTAGACATGAAATTGGAGCAGATTTCTTATCCAACTTCTTAGACTCCTTCACATCTAACTCAAAACACTCAGACTACACGGCGGGCTCTGTTGTCTCTTCTCCATGGAAAACATAACAAGCCAAGGGGCCAAGAACAGTCCCTCACAGATATCCTGCCTCCAGTACTTACTCCACTAAGTTCCCAGCATCCAGTACTCCCACTGAGTTCCTAGCAGACCTGTATTATATTCCTGCAATTGCTTTATTGGTTTCGAAAATGGGTATCTAGGGCCAGCAGGATGGTTCCATGGGTAAAAGTACTTGTCACATAAGCCTAATAATATAAGTTTCATGCCCATAGCCCATTGTATTAGTGACTTTCATAATGTTGTGATAAAACCCCATGATCAAGGAAACTTATATTTTTTTAAACATTTAATTGGGCTTATGGTTCTAGAGTCCATGGTGATACAGTGAGGCATTGTGGCAGGAACAGAGGAAAGCTCATATCTTGAACCACAAGAGGGAACAAAAGACACACTAGGAATGGTAGCGGTCTTTTGGAACCTCAAAGTCCACATCCAGTGACACTTCCTCCAGCAAAGCCACACCTCCCAACCCTTTTCCCCCAAATGGCCACCAAATAGGAGCCAAGTATTCAAAGGCAAAAGGCTTATGGGGGACATCTCATTCAAACCACCACACCCACCTTAAAAAGTCAGGTGAAATAGAAGTCATTTGCAATTCCAGCATTCTCTCCTATAGGAGAGAAGAAGGAACCAGATACTCACCCAGAAGCTCGCTGGTCAGCTGGCCTGAAATACACTGCACAGAAGACAAAGAGACCCTGCCTCAAGAGAGAGAACTGCCTCTTGAAAGTTGTTCTCTGACATCCAGTGGGCACCTTTGTATATGTGCCTGCACACACACAGTGTATCTCATATAAAAAACTATAAAGGCTGTAACACTAACATCTATTTGGGCTTTAAGTGGGACAGGATCAAATGAGATTAAGAGATGACAATCTCTGATCACCAGGGCTACCACAAAGCTGGGGAATCTTGAAGACCATGGGATGCTCTTGATCCTTCTGGACGGCATCAAGGGGAATGGCAACAGGAATCCTATTCATTACACTAAGTAACACATGCACATCAACTTGTTAGCATCTCATCAGCCACAGAGGCAGATCCTATTACTATCCCCACTGTGCAGGACTCCATGGCTCAAGTCCTAAGGCAGCTAGTAGGAGAATCATCTTTCATTGCTCATGCTCCTATATCCCTGACAGTCCATTTTCTTCTTATTGCATTTAAACACATCTCCCATTTAAACAAATATCTCTCTGCTCTCATTGCCATCTTTCTCAGCATCTTATCCTAGCCTTACTTCTTTAGAGGTGGCCATAGACGTGCCATGTCCATCTTCCTAATCTCCAGTTGCCTCCTGAATGTATTTGTTTTCCTTCTGGGGCTGGGACTTACATTAGTGCTCTACTACTGGGCAACTGGCAAACTTCTTGAATCTGTTATTCTGGTCTTTGATGCTCTCTCAAAGCTGCCTCCTCTAATGAAGAATACAATCATTAGGTTACATCTGGCTGGTACACATCAGTCAGTCTCATGGTCTCTGGCCTGTGATACAGGCACACACATACTTTATCTCAATGTCTTGGTGTGCTTCAGACTTCCCAGGAACACCTCTGTCAGCCCCCTTTATTTTACTTATTTAATTTTGAACTTTGCATTTTTATTTACAGTTATGTATTTATATGTATGTGTATGTTGCATGTTCAAAGGCCAGAAGAAGGTATCAGGGTGTTCCCTCCCTGGAGCTGGAGTTATAGGATGTTGTGAGCTGGGAACTGAACTAGAGTCCTCTAAAACATGACACTGTTAACTGCTGAGCCATGCTTCTGGCTTCTTATTACATGGCATCTTGTCATGTATCTCTGGTCAGTTAAACCTAGACAAGCTTGACCACAGGCTGTTTCACACTTGTAACTGTCCTGTTCTTTCCCCTTTAATGCCAGGGTTATAGACTTTCTAGTCTCTGCTAAACCTTCCTGATGCTTGGGGATCTTCACCAGTCTGGTCTTTTCTCTCTTCCACTTTTCAAACATATTAGATGGCCAAGTACACTCCTAGACTTGGTTTTCAACCTGGATATCTATCCAAAACTCAGATTTGCCCTGAATCAACACTGGAATACAATGTGCACATTAAAATAACATATCCTAAGACAAGGATTGGCAAGTGGCCATCTAAGGCCCGCCTGCCTTCTTTGTAAATAAAGTTTTTTTAACCTTTATTTTGATTTTATGTGTATGGGTGTTTGGCCTGGATGTATATTTGTGCATTGCCTGCATGCAGTGCTGACAGAGACCAAAAGAGGGTATTAGATTTCTTGCCTGGGACTGGGGTTATGACAGCTGTTACCACCATTTGAGTTGATCACAGGTCCTCTGGAAGAGGAGCCAGTGTTCCTGACTATTGCAAAACATTGCCCTCATACGGTTTATTGGAAAAAAGCCAGTTTCACTCAGCCACAGATCATCTTTGGGTGCTTCTTTGCTAAATGGTAGAGCTGATTACTACAGAGCACATGGTCCCCAAGACCCAAAATATTTAGTCTCTTGGTCTTAAGATGAAATTAATCAACTTCAGGCTGACAGGATGGCTCAGCAGGCCAAGTGCTTGCCACACAATCCTGGTGACCCGAGTGGATCCTCTATAGAAGGAGAGGACTGATTTCTGAAAATTCTCCTTTGATCTTCAGACTCATATTGCATCATGAGAATATTCCCAACAGTTCTCTACAGACTAATTAATCTTTGGAAAAATTAGCCAAGTTTTTAACTTGGTCTAACTTGGTACTAGGTTTTTTCAAAGTATTTCCATGTTGGCGAAGGGTATTCTCTGTTCCCACCTACCTAAGGACATGTCCTCTTGTCCTTGACCTATTACTCATTTCTATTCAACTGCTACATCTTTAGCACCTACTTCATAAGTTATCTGTAGAGTGTGACCTCTCCTATGGTAGCCACTGTCATTGCTTTATCAACTTTTATCAACTACAACCACTCATTAATCCTTCATTACTCCTCATTCCACATCAGCCTACAGATTCTTCCTAAGCTATTTTCATGGTAGAAAGAAAAATCAGTACTCCTTTCTGCAGCTTATCCCTCTTCCTGTACCCGAGTCTTACCTCCTGATACTAGGACCACAGGTTCCATTCAGTTCCTTGGTTCCTCTTGCCACCTTCTCTGTTGGCATGACTCCCAGCTCTTCACGCACCATTTCCCATGCCAAGGACATCTCGAGTTCCTCACCAGCCAGCCCTTCTTCCCACATCTCTGCCTCTAGACAAATCATGCTGTGCTCTACAGCTGAAATGATCTTTGAAAAGCACCAATGTAACCAGGTCTGCTGTTCGATACCCTCCTGTGTCTTCCCACGAGCCCAGTGAGAAAGTCCAGGGACCCAAGCTAGCTTTCCCCAATCCAATCCTTTTCTGCATCCTCTTCTCAGTCCTAGGTTCATGTCTTGGTTCATTCTGACTTAAGGGAACAGATATAAACTGAGCAGGAACTACCAGGGAAGGAAGAAAGTGCAGAGTGAAGCCTAGGAGGGGACGCTGTACAACACCCAGTAAAGCACTAGCCTGGAAGCCGGTGCATTAGACAGGCAAAAGCTTTCTCACTGTGATACTGCAGGGCAGTAGGCTCATCATCCCCAGTTCATAGATGGAGAAACTGAGGCTCAGAATGGAGAGGTGATGAACTCGAAGCCATATAACGTGTGGGTTGGGTTTAGGCACCAGAATCTTGAGCTGTCCTGCACAAGGCAGGAAGTGAGCATCAGGGCTGGGTCAGAGTGCTGAGACCTGCAGGCTTAAACAAACATCAGGCATGTTTCAACTTGTGGATGTGTGAGGTAATTCCACTGGTCAATGCAGTCCTTGCCAGGTGCTGGGAAATAGATTATGTGAAGCTTGTATCCTAGTGAGGGAGACAGAGGTCAGTGTGGACCTGGGAATAACTGACCTTGTATCCTAGTGAGGGAGACAGAGGTCAGCGTGGACCTGGGAATAACTGAATCTCCTTGCATAGTAGGATTAGCCAAAGAAAGGGGCTTCACAGCAGAGCTATATTGCTCAGATTAAAACTCCAGTGATGCTCCCCTTGAGGGAACTCAGGTCTCCCTGTACTCATTCTCTACACCTCCAGTATCCACCCTGTAAGACACAGACAGGTACAAGACAACTAGGGGGAGCTTAGAGTCAGGCATGTGATAAATGAACCTGACACCAGCAAACCAGCAGACAGGAAACTACAAATAGGAAGGCTAACAAGCTGTGATAGTGTTCTGACAGAGTAGGTTCTGCTCTCAAAAGGTAAGCAGAAGGGGTGTTGTAGGGGAACACAGATGAAACACCTTTGTAAGCCAAGGCCCAATGCCACGTACCCAAGATTCCTGTACCTCCCCAGGGCTGGACCCACGACGAATGATCTCTGAACCTTAGCATCTGCTAGTATAGGATTTGCCACAGGTCTACACTCCCATCCTTTGTATGATAAGACACACAGTTCAGACCCCTTTTCTCCCTACACCCCAGGATCCAAAGTTGCATACGGCCTCGGAACACAAAGCAAAACTTCCAGCATGTATATGAAGGAGGAAGTGAGTTTCTACCATGGGAGGAGACCGACCCATGAATTAGATGTCCTTTTTCCAACAGTTCCACCACTCTCTGTATCCCCACCACTCTACCAATTTCCTTTCTCCTTAATGAAAACACTCTAGGTCAGTGGTTCTCAACCGTCCTAATGTTACAAACCCTTTAATACAGTTGCTCATGTTATGGTGACCCCCCCAACCACAAAATTATTTTGTTGGTACTTCATAGCTGTCTTTGTTTGGGTTCCCATTGCTATGAAGACACACTATGACCAAGGCAACTCTTATAAAGGACATTTACTTGGCTGGCTTATACTTCCAGACAGACAGCAGCACGCAGACAGACATGGTGATGGAAGAACCAAGAGTTCTGTGTCTTCATTGAAAGGAAGCCAAGAACAGACTGTGTCCTGTGGCTAGAAGGTCTCAGAACCCACCCTCAGTGACACACTTCCCCCAACAAGGCCACACCTCCCAGTAATTGTGTTCAGTAAGAATGATCTGAAATGTAGTATATTTGGTATGCGATCCCTAAAGTGGTTGTGACACACAGGTTGAAAACTGCTGCTTTAGGTCCCTTCACACTTCAACAAACAACTCAAAATCTCCCTCTCATGTTGAGAAGTTCCAAGGGCAGCTTCAGGTCCCACCTGCTCCTACCCAGCAGGCTCTTTAGGAAAGGATGAAGATTTCTCCCTACCTTCCTCTTTATGGACCATATATCTATGTACTGTTTGGGGTATCCTGAACAATTGTTTTCCCTAGTCCTGCTGCAGAATTAAAAGGTGCAGAGACTGTGGGAATGTGGAAGGAGAGCTCACATTCTAGAGTTCAGACTTTCTGAGCAAGGAATCACATACACATACACATATGCATGCACACGCACACAGGCCAGAGTTCAACATTGGCTGTCTTACTACTTTCCACCTTGGCTTTTGAGCCAGGGTCTCTCAATAAACCTGGTGCTTACCTACTGCTAGACTGGCTGGCTGGCTGGCTAGTTAGCTCTAGTGATGTGCCTGTCTGCCCCGGGACTAGGATTATAGGCCTGGCTACCATCCCTAGAATTTTAGGTGTGCTGGAGAGTGAAACTGGGTTCTCATGCTTGTGCAGTCAGCACCTGACCCACTGAGCCATTTCTCCAACTCCACCATTTTGTGCAAAACTTTGCTATGGTAAAATTTGTTTTGAAGGCACTGTCCAGTGGCCCTTGGAAGCGCGTATCACAGATTTTCCCAAATTTTAAACCAAGAAGCAACTTGTCTTGTTCTTTCCAAGGTGGTAGAGATTGGGATGGGATATGGACTTCATAGCTAAAACTATGTAAGAAGTCTTTCCTTTCCAGACATAATGGGAAAGCAGAAACCTGACATACAGACAGTACACATGTCTCAAAGAGAGAACCTAGGATTCATCCTGGCTCTAACTGGGAGGTTCTCTTCCACTTGTGGAACAGGATAAGAGCTGGAAAATCCAAGTTGTATTCACATGGTGCCAACAGTCTAGTCTCCTGCTTCAGCCCTCAGCATCCCTTAAATGCCATCCAACTTACCTGATGCACTCCAAACTGGCCTACATTTTTTTTTTTTTTTTTTTTTAATAAATAAATATATATATATACACACACACACACACACACACACACACACACACACACACACACACACATATATGTATATATATAATATATATACACACACACACACATATGTTGTTGCTGGACTCAGGACTCCTGGAAGAGCAGTCAGTGCTCTTAACCACTGAGCCGGCTCTCCAGCCCTGGCCTACATTTTCTGTTGCTGACATGACTTTCCAGTTCTCTTGCCTCCACCTCGAGATGATTTATATGGTGCCAGGAATCGAACCAGGGCTGTGTGAATGCTACGCAAGCACTCCACCCACTGAGCTACCCACAGCTCCAACTTCAATGAATAACTTTTCAGGAGAGAGAAAAGGAGAGGCCACCCAAAATGAGCTGATTAGACTGGTTAATAATTCCACCCCACAAACAAAAGCACTCTTTACAGATGCTTGCTCATAAAGTTTATTGACAACTGTTTGGTCCCAACACACAAACAGCACTTGAACCCCCCACACACACCCCCCCCCAAAAAAAGTGTTCAAATTTGACAGTTAAGAAAAACCTCTTGTCTCCCAAGCCTCATCAAGAGCAAATAGTGTAGGATGGGAGGATGGGAAAGGGGATTCTGGTGATAACTTTTGTCTCTTCAACAGATAAATCTAACTGGGTACATCCTTCCACCCAGAAAAAGTGTCTCATTATCTCCATGTACATACATCATAGCATCATTATCTAAGCCTCTGGATAAAGAAATAGTGATTGGACTGGCCTCTTGGGCATGTCACGCTCTGAGAGCTTCCAATTGAGTTTTCACATCTTGTGACATCTTGTAACAGCAATGGTTAGTCACTCCCCAGATCACACACCCATTCACTGTACACAACTCTTCTTTGTTGCCCACAGAACCTGACCTTTGAGATGACTCCAAGTAACTTTAGTGAAACCTAGTGTTTTCAAAGTCCATAGTCCCGTCTATGCTTGCAAACCTTTAGTCTGATCAGGCAAGCTTAACCTTAGGACGTCTGCAAAAGAGGCAACTCACACTCCTAACAGCAACTTTATCACTGCTTAGAAGCCTTAAAGAATTGCACATGTGCACTAAGATTGCAGAGGAAGTGCAATGTGGCCTTAAAGAGGAAGTGCTATCAGGTCTCAGAAAAGAAGTGCAGCCAGGCCTGCATAGAAAGTACCTTCAGGCATTTCACAAAGAGTGGCAGGCCTGCAGAACATTTCTAGAGCAGCTCCATCTGGGGCAGGTCATAGTGCTGAGAACTGGGAATCACTGGCTTCATTTAAAAGATATTGATTAAAAAAATTCAACTGGTAAAAAAAATCTCTCAACCTTTAATTTTGTGACATTTTTATCAAAATGCTGGCTATGAAATCAGAATCCATTTTCTGGCTTTCTAGAAAAAAATTAATATAAACATTTCCCACGAAAGAAGTCATCTGACTAGTGGAAGACTGTGTGCCAACAGGTTCTCTCTGCTCTATGAATGGATTTGCCCTTTTTGCCCAACAGATACAATCCATTGTAAATGTCAGGTCTCTCCAACAGCGGTGAGAGGCCACTCATAAGTGGATACCTCAGGCACCCAGAAGAGAAGGCCATTCCACAAGGCAGTGTCCGCAAAGGCTAGCTTTTCCCAAATGCCAACATCAGCTACCACAATAATAAAAACCCAAACATGCTTCCAACAGTGAACAGTAACAGTAAAGCTAGACACTATTAAAGACGTCAAGATGAACTAACATGGACACACACATCTTCACATGGAGAGCTTCCCAGATTTACAGCCAATTTTTAAATCACAAGAACAAGGATCAACCTTGACCTTCAAATTACAGATAAAACTCTGGTTTCTTCTTAGTGGAAATAATATTGAACCCACACCATTTGAAGCACTTCACCACTCAGCTGATTTACAATTTATGCATTTAATGCATAGTTTAAAAAATCAGACTCTAACCATTACCTCTCAATACACAATATGTCATTCAAATGCTGACTTAAATGGATGACATCGAGACCATCTCTTTTCCTTAAACCTTACCCTTATCAAACGGAGACAGACAGAGAAGGGAAGCATGAAATAACTTTCTAGAAAGCTCTTAATTAAATGGAATCCCCAAATGGAAACTTTTTTAAAAAATGGGATGAGGCCACATTGGTTAACCACAGACATAGTTACATAAAAAACAAGGCACACCAATAAGTCACCTAGAAGCCAGGAACTTTCCTGTCAACCGGAAAATGACTCTCTTGCCACTCACTCATGCCCCAGTGTGTGACCCGCAGGTTTAAGGACATGTTTGGCTTCTTGAACAACCACAAATACATTTGCTTAAACAAATGATGAGGCTGCTCAATGGGACTCAATCCACTTCCTGCTGAATGATCTCTGCTTATTTCTTCCCAACCACCACAATTCACAATAGTCTAGAAAAATTTGGTAAATATAATACAGATTCCTTAATGGAGTTCTTTCAAATAACTGGAAGAAATAAAGTAAGAAAAAGTTCATCTGAAATTTGGAAACAAACATTTTCCTATGGACCATTAATAAAAGTGGCTTCTGGGGTCAAGACATAAAATGAGGTTTTTAAGCCTATTTTTGTGTGTAGAATCAGACAGTTTCCCCCCCATCCTAATTTAATTCTGTGTTCAAACTGGAAGTTAGAGCTTGGTCACAGGTGCAAAAGAAAAGTTGGCTGCCAATTTGACTCTATTTTTGGGCTGCTTTTTTGCTGGGCTTTCCACTGCATCCTTGCTAAGCAGTAGCCCGGGGGCTTCTGAGGAGGGTTTGGGAGGAGCAGAAGCGGATGCTGGGCTACTGGGTGAGGAGTTACAGGACAGGTTCCCCTTCTTTACTGGTATTGGAATTTCTGTTTTTTCTTCTTGGTTTAAAAATAAAACTCCTAGAAAGACAGAAACATAAATAGATTTATTTAGTTCTAGGGCTCATAAGAAGTACTTGTTTTCAGTTCATCTGCATTTAAAAAACAAAAACAAGCTTATAAAACCCCACCAGGGCCAGATGTGGTAGGTGGCTTGTAAATCCAGCTCTCAGGAAGCTGAGGCAAGATTACCATAGTGACAGGCCAGCCTTGGCTACAAGTCAAGTCAATGTCTCAAAAACAAACAAACGAACAAACAAACAAAACCCCAACAAACAGCACCCAGGGGGTAGAGGCAGAGGCAGAGGCAGAGGCAGAGGCAGAGGCAGAGGCAGAGGCAGAGGCAGTCAGATCTCTGTGAGTTTAAGGTCAGCCTGGTCAACAGAGCAAGTTCCAGGACAGCTGCTGGGGCTGTTATACTGAGAAACAAAACCCCCAAACCAAACAAAGCACCAAATGTCACACTTATGTCACAGTTTAGGTATTGGCTACATGGTGAATATGATATGTCACAAAAATAAAATATTTATAAGTGATACATCACTTTTCTTTAGATTGCAAATTGTTAGATATGTCTTGTTGGCCACCTATAAAGGCCAGTTTTTCTTCCTCGGATTCTGCTCCTTCATTCCTCTGTCTTGTGATTAAGACTCCTAAATCTGTGAATGTTCTGAAGCAACAGGGAGAAAGACCTTAGTGCTTGCTAGTGAATACCTGCCCATTCTTTTTACAGAGGCCACATGCTTGCCATGGTGTTGATGCCAGAGACAAGGGAAGAGTCACTTGGAACCACGTTAGAAGGTCAGCTGGTTTTCTTCAGAGTTTAGATCACATGTATCACACATGTGTTGGAGAAAGACAGACCACTGTGTCTTAGAAGCCACCTGTGTATGGCAAGAAATCCGATTCCAAAGGCACAGGCCAAATGATAGTGACAGAGAGATGACACAGCCTCAACTTCTCCTCAGATGGGCAGGGCCTGTGTTCCTCAGGCTCTTCTTCTCCTCTGTCACAAGCATTTGGAAGAGCTCTTGTGTACATGTGCATAAAGGTGAGCACCCATGAAGAGGCAGCTCTCCATCTCTACAGAGTACACAGTGAACGTATGGTATCACTGCTCTTTTCATGTCATAAGCAACGTCAAACTCTCCTGGCTCTATCTGGGGCCAGTTTTGTCAAACACTGCCTTACAAAGACTGTAGACAGTGGAAGTGCGCCAACAGCAGAGAACAAAGTACAGGCAGAAAAGAAGAGAGTCAGAGTCAAGTGGGAAGAGAGGAAAGTGAAGGCTTTCCACAGAGCATCTGGGACTCCTCAAAGGCAGAATGACAGACTAACAATCAAAAGGCCTTAGTCACCTAACCTGTGGAGCAGAGGTGGTGGCCCCACTAGTAGTATGGTCCATCAGTCCCAGCACCTGACACAGGGTAAGAAATTGAATGGACTTCACCTCAGGCTAACCTTAAGTTACTATGTTAAGAAATCAGCATTTAATTCCAGCATTCAGGAGGCAGAGGCATATGGATCTCTGTGAGTTAGAGGCTAGCCTGGTCTACAAAGCAAGTTTCAGTCCAAGCAAAGCTATGTAGTAAGACCCTGTCCTAAAACAACAACCAAAGAGGTCACGCTTCTTGGATTTTAGGTCACAGGACTCCAGGGCCTCAAACCATAAGTACCTTGCTCAAACCAGCTTCCTAAAGCCCCAGAATCCACTGGGACCTAAGTAAATGTTATGTAGCAAGTGACAAGTGTTGCCTAAGGAGCAGCTGAACTCAGACATGGTACGAAGGCCAAAAGTTCCAGAGGTTGTGGGACAGGACTTAATTACTCAAGGGCTCTTCCACAGCCCAGTGCCATTAGCCCTCAACGAGATTATACCAGATTTATAAATCCTATTAGCAGCAAACCCAACAGGGAAGGGAATGAGCTGAATAATCAGCACAGGTACTTTTATACCTGAAACAAACAGTATTGCTTTTCCCTATGTTCATCAGACACCTCCTACACTGGCATCATGGGTCATCTGCAAACCCACAGACAAGTGCCCAAGCACATGGGGTGCAACCTACCCAAAGGCTCCTGAGGGTGTTCCTCAAACTGAATGAGATCAGTGGGCTGCAGGATGACAGGATCTGGTCTTAGCTGAGGGGATGGCAGGCATGAAGGAACAGGAGCACAGAGAAGGTCAACAGGGGAGCTGTTGGCCAATTGCAGAAGTTCCTGCTCCATCTGGCTGGGTCCTGCAGAGAGAAGGCAGGCAGCTAGCTATATTGAAACAGGAACAAAGGTCTGCTCCTGGGGCTTTTCTCAGCCTCAGAAGTCAGCATGAAGTAATCAAGCACACACACGCGCACGCACAACAACAACAACAACAGCAGCAACGCCATTATCACAAGACCCCTGGTAAACAACACACCAAAGCCAGCGTAGATGGCTAAAGATTTGTGCTCTTTAGAAGAGAAGACTCTGAAGAGGCCCAAAAAGGAATTAGGATATTCTTTAAGGAACTTACACAGATAATCATTCAATACCAGTTGTTAACTACACACCAAACCGCACTGGGGGAAAATGAATATTTAGGTCTAGAGAGATGGCTCATGCAGTTAAG
This sequence comes from Rattus rattus, assembly GCF_011064425.1. Classification (NCBI taxonomy): domain Eukaryota; kingdom Metazoa; phylum Chordata; class Mammalia; order Rodentia; family Muridae; genus Rattus; species Rattus rattus. Next base: position 8,121,426 of record NC_046162.1, on the reverse strand, counting down.
AACATTTGTTGCTCATGTAGAAGACTTGAATTTGGTTCCCAGCACCTACATAGTGGCTCACAGCCATCCATTAACTCCCATTCCAGGGGACCCAATGACCTCTTCCCATCTCCTAAGCACCAAGTGCACACATACATGCAAGGCAAAATATTTATACACATAAAAATAAAATATATCTTAAAAAATTTTAATCTCTATTTAACTTTAATGAAATTGCTCACTGTTCTGTTTCCTCCACATGTCCTACCCCAAGCACTTCCTGACCTTTAAGGCTCTGTCTATGTCCTTGCTTTCCCTCTAGTACCCAGTACCTGTTCTGAGATGGAGCTCTGAGGCTAGATGGGGTTCTGGCACCTCCAGGATCTGCCTGCTGACTGCAGGCTGGTCTTCATGATTGACAGGGGAAAGGTCAAATGAACTTAGCCGGTCTAGAAGACAAGAGTGCCCATCAGAGAGGAAAGTCAGTGAGAGAACCACAAGGCAGTCAGGGGAGGGGATGGGAGCTTACTTACTTTTCATGTCATTTTTTAACACTACAATTCTCTTATGACCATGTCCTTTTATCCAGACCACCTGCACACAAGACATATTCTGGTTAAGCAGTGGAAAAGGAAAGGAAAGTACCCTAACATTCAGGAAAGTGGGCCTCTTGTGCCTGCGTCTCACATACCAGAGTGAGAACTCAATAAATGCCAACAGTTTTTCTATGCTTTCTCTTAGCTTCTAAAGCAACACTCCACCTATTCAGCCAAGTCAGGATGGAAGTAGGCCTTGTCTCCTAGGGCTCTCCACCTAACGCCTGCCCTCAGCTTCCAGGAATTCTTCCACTCCTACATCGGAGGCTGAGCACCTTCTGTCTCAAATGCTTGGACTCAAGAGTCTGGACTTCGGATTTGGGAATATCTGACTATATCTAGTGAGGTACCTTCAGGGTCTGGGAGCACTGAAACTAGAAATTCAACCATATCTCATAAACATCGTATGCACATAGCTTGAAGGCACTTTAAATGAATTTTTCCTTTTATTAATAGTGAAAAAGTGTTTTCACTGCAATCCATCACAGGAGGTCAGGTGTGGGCTGTCCAGTGTGGTGTCATGTTGCCTTCAGAAGGTTTTAAAGTATTTTGGGTTTTAGATTTTATTTTAACCCAGCCCAACTCCTTTACCAATATCTTCTGGAGCCTGGGCAGCAGTTAGGATATTGCATTAGCTTCTTCCCCCACTCCACTTTCCCTCAGCTCTACTGTGGACAGCAGTAATGCTTTCCAAAGGTAAAGCTGGGCTCCTCTGCCTTCTCCACAGTACAGGGAAGCTCATGCCCGGGGGAGCAAGGACCTCGGAACAACTCCCACTCTAGGCTCTAGCATACTTGTATTTTTCACTTTTATTTTTTTGCAGCAATCTCCCAGAACAGGTTCATTGCCTCTCACTGCTGCTGGCTGTTCTTCATTGTGCATGCCCCATTATCTACCATGAAAACCTACACCGCTCTGCTATACAGTAACTCACAGACATCTGTGATGCTGCTCCTGCAAGACTGTTAAATGCTCAGGAGGAAGTGGGCCTTGCCTGGGCCATTCTCTATCAAATGATCACAGGGGTCACGGCTCTGGTGCTCTAGACATATTCCACTCAGGACATCGGCTTAGGTGTCCTGTCTGGTTAGGTGACCACTGAGCACATTTCTAGAAGGAAGGCCCAAAACTTACTTACTTGGCACACAGGAATAAATGTTTATAAAAGTTACTGAGAAACACTAAACTCACTCTTCATATCTGGCAGCATCCAGGTAACACCTTACATCAATGATCAGGAATCAGCAATGGCTCTTCGGGAAGACACTTTCCCAGAAGCTGAGGAACACACCTACCTGTGGGATGGCTCCCAGTAGCTCCTCCACACTGCTGTAGCCATAAGTTTTGGGCTGCAGTGTTTCTCCTACATATTTGGTATAGGCCATGGCAAATTCATGAAGAAAAATCTGCTGGTAGTGATAGGTGTGAAGCAAGGACCTCACGTTCTTTGCAAACAAGTATAGGCTCGTGAGCTTCACACACTCTTCTGCCTCATCATTCATAAAAACCTGGCCGGAAGAAAGAGGAAGGTTAGACACTTCCTGAGAGACAGGCCCTGTCTGCTCTGGAGTGAGGCCTCCTGCCAAGAACATTCAGAAGGCCCCAAATCACCTTGGCTTCTAAAGGAACTTTCAAAGGGACTCAGAGAAGGGTCCCCCAGGGGCTGGAGAGATGGCTCAGTGGTTAAGAGCACTGACCATTCTTCCAGAGGTCCTGAGTTCAAATCCCAGCAACCACATGGTGGCTCAGAACCACCTGTTATGGGATCTGATGCCCTCTTCTGGAGTTGTCTGAAGACAGCTACAGTGTACTTATATATAATAAATAAATATATATACATATTTTTTAAATAATAAGGGTCTCCCAGGAGAGGCTCATGGCAAGACTTAACAGTCCCAGGGCAATTTTGATTTCTCTGCAGGTGTAATACTGTTGAAGCTTAAAGAAACTGGAAGTGCAGGGAAGAAAAGTAGGGAATCTGTAATCCCAATGCAAGCAGACAGGAAAGGTGAGGCAAGCCAGATAGACACACACACACACACACACACACACACACACACACACACACACACACACACACACACACAGTGGCTGTTGGTACTAGACTCCATCTCCCAGAGAATATGTGAGGCAGCAAACACTATCTATAAGGGATCTGATACCTTCTCTCATGGAGGAACATATGCAGATAGAGCACTCACATACATAAATAAATAAATCTTTAAAATAATGTTTCTGAATCCCAACAATCAACAAGTACTTCAAGAGCCAAAGTGGTAATGAATCCAAGGTGTTTGCAGCAGCATCACACACTCAGTGCCACCCATGCAACTCCAACAAGTGCTGCCTAAAGGACATAGTTAGGTTTGCATCTGAGGTGTGCTATTAATAGCTGTGCTCTTCTGCTCATATCAGGTTTCTACGATTATTCAACTCTGAAAAACATTGAAGATGCTTTAGATCCTATAGTTTCAATATCCAGCCAAGATTCCTTTACATGAAAACAAACAAGCACATCCATCTCAATATGCAAAACAAAATACCATGTGTAAATGGTAAAGCATTCATACCAACCAGTCATTTAAAAACAAATTTCCTTATCATTTATCATCAAACAAATATTTGCTTTGTATACCTGTCTTACATAGTTCCATACCAAGGGTTGAACTGCAAAAACTTAACCAGCACTGTTTAAGCAGCAGATATGCTAATATTACCAGAAGAAGGGGCACCACTAATGTCACCAAACCATGACAAGCTCTTTATCTTGAAGCTCAGAACTTGCATTTGGTGGAATGTAATTCACAGTTTTTAAAGTGTCAGACTTGGGGGCTGGGGTAAAGCTCAGCATAATGCCTACTTAGAATATAATTTAGATATCAAGAAGGACTTGACTTCCTTTAATTATTGACCTACCACATAGTCATGTGTGTTTGATTCACAGCACAATAAACAAATAAAGGCAATTAAAAGAAAAAAGTAAATTATACCTTCTACCACATTTTTTTTCATGCCCTAAAATGTCTTGTTTGGTTTTCTAAAGCTGAAGTTAGGTAGCTGCAGGTTCAGCAGGCAAGAGTAATACGCCTCTTGCAGAGGACCTGGATTTGGTTCCCAGCACCCACATGGCAGCTGACAACCATCTGAATTTCCAGTTCCAGAGTACACAAAACTTTCTTCCAACCTCCATGGGCACAGTGTGCAAACAAACAAAACACTTATACACATAAAATTAAAAAAATAATCTTTAAAAAGCTACAGTTATCTACTTTTTCAGGATTAATTGACACTTAAAAATTTTTATTTTTTAACATTATTGTGTGCATGAGTGTATGTATGTATAGCTTCAAATGCCTCAGCAAGTGTACAAATACAGCCACTCCTGGAAACACTTCCACACACTTGCTACCGTGTGTGTGTTCCCATGTACACACACACACAAACACACACCACCACTTAAAGAAAAGAGGGAATGGAGAGATATAACTCAGCAGTAAGAACACTTGCTACTCTTGAAAAGAACCTGGATTCAATTCCCAGCACCTAAATGATGAACCACCATTTGTAACTTAACTCCAGTTCCCTGTGCTCTAAAGCCTCCTTTCTTTCTCAGTTCTGTGGGCACTAGGCATACATTTGATGCATACATATAAATGCAAACAAAACACTTGTACACATAAAGTAATCTAACAGTAAATGATACATTTTTAAAGGAGATCATGAATTTGAGAGAGAGCATGAGAGGGGTTAAGGTGAGGGAATGGAAGGGAGATCGATTATTTATTTATTTATTTATTTATTTATTTATTTATTTATTTATTTTTTTGGAGCTGAGGACCGAACCCAGGGCCTTGCACTTGCTAGGCAAGCACCCTACCACTGAGCTAAATCCCCAACCCCGGGAGATCATATTTTAATTCAAAAAGATAAAAGCATTACTAAGAGGAAGAAAAATAGCCAGCCATTTTTAAGAGCTCTAGTGCCCCTCCAGCTCTACACATACTAAGGTAGATCTAACAGGCTGAGAAGCTTCTGATATGGACTCACACACATACCTCTACTAAAGAAGGTAGACTCTTCAGTAGCTCAGTCAAAGTCATGAAACCATATTCACAGGGGTTGAGAGGAGTACTGTGAGTGGTTTCATAATGTCTCTTGAGCTCATCAATGGGAAGATAAGCATCTCCTTCCCAAGACATCAACAACACTAGCAACTGAACAGTGAGAGGCCGCAAAGACTTCCGGGTTATCAGTTGGATTTGTTTGCCAGACTCCATATCAGCAACCTACAAAAAGGAGAATACAAGTCCAATTCAGATCATCTCATTCTGGCTAATGAGACCAATAGAGGAACCCACACACAAACAGCAGTGCGTTTCTTGTTTATAGCAGACCAACACGTAGAAAGAGACTAGAGCAGAAATTGTTTTTACCCTCCCTATAGTCTATAAGCTCAAACTCCTCCTACTCATCTTAAAGAAATTTGGAAGACACTGCCATGGTTCTCTCTACTTCTGTGTTCTCCCTTCCTTGCTGCTTTCCCCTTAGGCAGAGGGACAGCAGGCCAGCTGGCGCGTTGTGGCTAAGCTAGCGAACACAGGGAAGGTTGCATTTCTCTGATGTCTACATAGCCAAAAATAACCTTGAATTCAAGATCCTCCTTGTTTCTACCTCCCATGTGCCAGAACCACAGAAGTATACCACCACATCCAATTTGTGCAGCACAGGGAATTGGGCCAAAGGCTTTAGTGTATACTGAGCAAGCACTCAACCAACTGATCCACATCCCTCCCTAGTCCTGGCTTACAACCTTCCTATCTACCTGAGATCTTCCCCCCAGCTCCCACTAACATCTTGGCCAGTGGAAACTGGGGAGACCTGGACCTGTCATATATACCATGTCCTTTCAATCCCTCAACTTCTAATTGATTCCACTGCAGACACCACTCCAGAGAGACACATTCCAGGCTCTGTGTTTATCCACTTCTAAAATTGCACATTCTCACACATCATAGGGTGTCTGGGGTAGACATGGAATGGAAGACAGAGGTGAACTGAACAGATCACAACCATTTGTAACTCCAGTCCCAGAGGACCCAACGCCCTCTTCTGGCTTCCACGGGTACTGCATATATGTGGTGCACAGAAATACATGTAAGCAAAACACCCATATGCATAAAAATAGACAAATAAACAAATAACTATTCTTTGATAGCATTTAATTCTGCTGGGCAGGACAAAGACCTAGCTAAATGATAGGTGGGTATATCATAAAACAATGTACTTTTCCTTTCCAGAATTTCCAACCCCCACCCATAAGCCAACAATGAAGCTTAGGTGTGTCTGCCCATCTTTCGGAGTTCTGATTTGGAAAAGCCTAACTATTCCTTTTTCTTCTGTATTTTCTTCCAGATAGCCCAGAGCCTAAGTATGTGCTCCCTAGTACTTTGAACTTCCTTACATTTTCTGTAAAACTACCTCCCCACCAAGTGGCTTACCTCTGTGCCAGCTTCCCAAATGGCGTGGCCAGCCCCCAACTCCTCCCCCATCCTCTTTCTCCAATCAATCCTCTTCAAGGCACTGCCAGTCTGGAGACTTTTTCTTTAAAACTCTAAGTGACCTCCAGCTTCTATTTTGAATCTATTCTTATCTTTGTACATGAGACTGAGAACCCCAAGAGGAAATTCAGACTTCCCATTTCTCATATAGCAATGATGGCTCGGCTAGGACTCCTTAGGACTTCTGGTAACACTCCTTGCTGCCTTTTAAGTACATAAAGAGAGGAGAGGATGGATCTGTTCCTGCACCACCTAGACAGTGCTACTGTCTTCAATCTCCCCATCTTCTTTCAAGTCTCACATGACTCCTTTCTTCATGTGCTTCTGCTTCTCCCCATCCCCAGTACTGAGGACCGAAAGCCGGGCTTTGCAAGCTGGGCAAACTCTACTATTGAGCTTAACTCTAGTCTTTTTATTTTTATTTTTTTAAAGTTGGAGATAGGGTCTTGTTAAGTTGCTCAGGCTGTCCTTAAATTTCAAGTTTTCCTGCTTCAGCCTCCTTAGGCCCTGGGATTATAGGCCAGCCCTCTGTTACTCACTTTTCTGCCCATCTTAGCACTAAGGGGCCACTGGTTCACTGGCATTCCTGTCAATAATTTAAGTTCTTTTGCCCCTTAAGTCCTTTCCATTGCGGTCATCTGGCCAGCTCCTACCATGAACCCAACCATCAACTTCTGGACCTACACTCAGATGGCACACTCCTCCCTACCATTCACGTGTGGTGAGCACCAGTGGACCTACACTCGGATGGCACACTCCTCCCTACCACTCACGTGTGGTGAGCACTAGCCTCCCTGACTCCACAGTGTCACACCTTCTCTGAGCTCTTCTACCTTAAGCTCTGATCTCTCTCCTCTTTCAACATTTACGTTAACTTGTTGAGGTTTTGTCTTTTACTGACTATTGTAATGAGTCTGCAGTAGTCACTGTGACCTGGTCCCCGGTTACTTGTGATTGGTAAATAAAGATGCCAATAGCTGGGCAGAAGAGACACCGGTGGGGTTTAGGTTTCACAGGCTTGGAGAGAGAGGACCAGGAGGAGGGAAAAGGGAGAGCTGTCAAGGAATAGAAAAACAACATGCTGGAGGAATGCTGTGGTTTACCCTGGAGTTATTTGTATTTTGATGCTAATTCCATTGCCCCAAGGATCATACTCAGGACTCACAAGACTTCACCAGAACCTTCTCCTGATTTAATTTGTAAAATACAGGTGAGGGCAGGTACAGGATAGGAGGAGGCCTGTCATTGGATGAGAAGGAAGGATGGGAGGGAGAAAAGTTTGAAGGAAGAGGAGGAGACAGGAGGGACAGAGAGTAGTAGCCACGGAGGAGAGAAAATGGAAGCTGACATTAAGATACCATTCTGTGTGTTTACAGGTTGTTATGAATGTTCTTAAAGAATGGATGTGTACTGGGCTTTGTATGTTTAGGTGGGCAATTATATCTTACCAATTGGGTCAAAGGTTATTGTGTTGTGTGTTCTTTCATGTGCAGTGTGGGGCGGCTGGTCTGGGCCACCATGGAGTAGGGATGTGTGTTTCTGGCATGGAAACCTGCCTTGGAACTAGATAGGTAGAGAGATTGCTGCCAGGCTCAGAGAAGCCTTCAGCAGTGTGATATGAGATGGAGCAGAATGGGTCAGAGACTTTGCTAACAGAGATTAAGATACCTAGCAGCTATCTTGGGGCACTTCGGTGTAGACCTCATGGGAATAAAAGACAGCATTTTTATTTTTTATATTTTTACAACAACAGAGGGAGAAGGAGAGATGCCATGGGCTAAGGGCCAACTGGAGTTAAGAGCAGCCCAGGTGGAACACAGTGAATAGTGAGTGATACCTTGGGTTTACCGATAGGAAAGTAGATTCTAACATGGAGGGGAGGCAGCTGCTTAGCTATTGTGCTGCCTAAGGCTATTGAAAAATCAAAGGCTGTGTGTTTTATCTGGGAACATAAATGGTATAAGGGGGATAAGAAACCCAGTAACAAGATTTACTACTATTTTCTACTACAGTAACCTTCCACTTAATGGTAACATAGCATCCTTTTCCTGGTGACCATTTAGTTCCTGGTGCCAGATTTAGTTTTATCAGATCCCATCCAACAGCCCCAATTCCTGTGAAAGATTAAGGCAGTCCCTTCTCATGGCTCACCTTCCACCTCCTCATCAGACTACCCCAGAAGTGCTTCTTGCCTGTGTCTGAACGCTTCTCAGATCATTGTTCTTTGAAAGTTTTAAACCTACCTAATTCCAGTACCTGGACATCATCCCATGTGATTAGCTGTGGCTCTCCCACTTCCCCTCACAAGCAAGCTAGCCAAAAGCTGTAGCAAATACTGCTTCCACTTTGCCTTGATACTTCATTGTTCAGTCTCTTCTAAGTGGGGTTCTCAGCAGCACAACAGTCCCCTCCAGCTACCTAAGTCTCATGGGATGCTACTGGTCACTCCCTTCCTATCTCTTGTAATGGTTCCACCTCTAACCTGTCGGTAATAAATATATAACCAGATTCCAGCATGGCAGAGGTTATTATACCTGAGAATATATACCTGAGTATATGTGCCAAACTAAGCCACTTCCTAGTACCTATTAAGGTTTCAATGACCCACAGCTATGAAACATCAGCAGGACCCACAGGGTACACACAAACGAAATGTTGTAGTACATACAACACCTCACACAGACCATGCCACAGCCTTGTCAGTAAAAGGACACTGGCTTACCTTTACAACATGGCAGAGCTTCTGTGTCAAAGCTGAGACTGAACTGACATCATAGTCTTGGAGACGAAATGTATAACCAAAAGTTTTAGCATATTCTGTGAACAGATCTGTCATCATAAGGCAGTTACCCTTTTGGGAACGCAAAAGCTTAACAAACTGGGCAGCTAGAGCTTTGAATCGCTCCACTTCAGTCAAAGTCAGGATTTTCTCTTCTCCACATTCCAACACCTTAGAAACACAGAGGGCAGAAGGAGAGGTTTAAACACATGATTGTCTATAGAGTTAAGTGATATGGAACACAACACATTGCTCACTTAAGATGGGAATGTGTCATAAAGGCACACTTCAGCAAAATCAAAGAGCTCATCCCTCAGCACTCAAACACACATGTAAGACATTCTTTTTCCTGGCAGTAAATTCTGTTATGTATGTTTTATAACAACAAAGTTTTTAACATTTTTGGAGTCAAAGATAATGTTAAAAAAAGTAAGAGAAACCCAGACCTGCTGGGAAAGCTTGGTATGAATATTCCCACTCCTCCTCCAAGGCAGTTAGGGAAGCACAGTGCTGCTCAAATTATCCAGTTTACTATATAAATCACCTCATCCTATTTTCAGTAATTACTCTCACACAAGCTGAAGATTAATTTTGATTATTCTTGCTGTTTACACTAGGCTGGCTTCAGTTACAGAACTCCCCAGGCTCCACCTCATGAATTCTGAGATTACAGAACAAATTGCACATTTACCTAAATTTACTAATTAGGTCAACAATACAGTTTTTTCTGATGAGGCTATTTCAGATTCATAACTATAAACACTTAACATCTCCAAAATACACTGCTCAGAAAAACAGTTAAAGAATTAGAATCTCTTCACTTACTTGTAAAATCTCAGGTATGGCTTCCAAAAGTTCCAGCAACTTGGTAAATCCATAATATGCAAGTTTGCACTGCCGGCCAAAGTGGTGGTGGTAAGAGGGAATGAACTTGTTAAAGGGCATTCGGAAATGGGGCTGGTGGCGCAGCAAGTCCACAACATCTTTGGAGAACTGCTTTGTCCTTTCTATTTCATCCTGAGTTCGTTCTTTAAAAAATAAAGCACCTTATAAATCAGGCACCCACATGCTGTGTTTAGTAGCAACCCTGAAGGGGCTCTGTCAGGGTCACAAGAGATCAGCTTTGCCTTCCTCAGCCCACACTAAACTTAGAACTAGGTTCTTGGAGCCAGTGGTTCTCATACAGGCTAAGGCACAATCCTGGGAAGCAAAGGTGCTATTGTGGGAGGTGAAAGATACACTTGTCTTCACCTACAAGACAGGGATAGTTTCTATAAATCCTGTCCACTACACCTATGTGAACAAGATAGACATAGAAGTCTGGGTGCTCCAACCAGTAAGTGTTATTTCTGAACACTCACGTGCTTTTTGTTTATTCATTTGATCTCCAGTTAAAAGTTGTCAGGAGAAAGGAGTTATTATGCATCAAAATTGTAACAAAACAAAAAAAAGTACTTAAATATTGATCTTCCTATCTGTTAATTTTTAAATTGATTGAAAAAGGACACTGTCTGGTTTTTTTTTTTTTTTTTTTTTAATTAACTTGAGTATTTCTTATTTACATTTCGAGTGTTATTCCCTTTCCCAGTTTCCGGCAAACATCCCCCAACCCCTCCCCCCTCCCCTTCTTTATGGAGTCTGTTTTAATACTGGAAGCTTGTGACCTCAGGGACACAGAGACCCTCTCACTGGTAATGGGCAGAATAAGGTATCTCCCAGACTTAGCTGAACTACAACAACTACAAAGACAAATGCCACATTCCTCTGTGTTTATTTTCTTCCAAAATATGCACAGTGAAATAATTCTCAGAGCTAAAATTGATTCTCCATCATCTCACACAGACTCTAGAAACATGCACATAGCTGAGAAGCATTTAACAAAATGCTGGTTATAGCTCTTCTCCTTTGAGTAGATTCTTTGCCTGCCTGCCTGCCTGCCTGCCTGCCTGCCTGCCTGCCTGCCTGCCTGCCTGCCTGCCTGCCTGCCTGCCTGCCTGCCTTTTCCTTCTTCAAGACAGGGTTTCTCTGTGTATCCCTGGCTGTCCTGGAACTCACTCTGTAGAGTAGGATGGCCTTGAACTCACAGAGATCAGCCTGCCTCTGCCTCCCAAGTGCTGGGATTAAAGAAGCCCCACTAACCAGTGTGCTTTCTTACAGGGCACATGACTTCCCCTCTTCCAAAGAACACAGGTTTCGTGCACCAGGTAATGTTACAAGTTGCACTTTCAAAGGAACAATTAAGAGCCACGGAAAGGGAGAGAAAAGCACACCCCCACCCACTTACTCACACAATTAAAATAACTACTCCATTTAAAAGTAAACAATGACTAAGCTCAAGCCCACAATCCCAGCACTTAGGAGACTGAGGTCAGAGTGCTACTGCCAGCCTGGGCTACACAGTGAAGTCGGGTCTCAAAAGTACAAACAACAGCACCACTGAGATAGACAACATTCCTCTATATACCTCTTTTTCGGATACAAATGACCATGTCATCATCTTGTTGGGACAAGCAAATAGTTGTGTCTGGGATCTCTGATATTATATCAATCAAGTCACAAACACCGTATTCCGTGACATCCCAGTCCTTTGAGAAACACCTATGTTTTAACATGGAAAATGGACAAAGAATCAGTATAATCATTGCCACAATAACAAGCTTTACAAAAAACAGATTTATTTATTTATTTATTTATTTATTTATTTATTTATTTATTTATTTATTGAAAAGCTTCCCGTGCACTCACCAATGATAAGCCTGTGAGAAATCGCTCACAATGACCTGCTTGCTGGCCTGGGACTTGAGAAGTTTCAGTAAATCCTGAGTAAAGCGCTTCACCTGTGCCCTATGAGTGAGGGTCAGCAGACGCTTGGAGCCCATTCCAAGGATCTGAAAATGAAAAGTTCTAATTACTAACACTATAAAGAACTCAAACGATATGTCAACCTTGTCTCTGGTCTTTCTTGCTCTTGTTACCTCAGACTATCTCCCTCAAATATATGCTTGCAATGTGAAATGGATACAATTCACTAAGTACAGTTAAAAAGAACAATGACCCTGTCTGGTACCAAGATCATTTGTTTGCTTGTTTTCAAAGTGCCTCAAAAGGTCATGAGCACAAAGAGGAAGTGCACATGTTCAGTCTGGATGACTGATTTCATCTCTAAAAGACAGATGAAGTTTTTCAGGCCTTTTTAAACAAGTAGGAAATTATTAAAACACTGTATTCAGGGACGTTATAGGTAGTCTAGATAGGATCCAATAAACCCTAGCACAGTGACTAATGTCCAACTCATGAAAAGTAGAGCACTTAACTCCCTGGTAGGTACCAACTTTGTAAGTACATTATGCTCACAGCGGCCCCATACACTAATGAACATCATAAAGAACATTGCTGGAAAGCAGGCATCAGCCCCTAAAGACTAAAAGGAAAATGCCCACAGACCTCTAAGGAATTCTTTTAGGTTGGAAATTTGTAGTTTCTTGAGAACTCGAGTAGCTTGTGCATTTTGAAGCAAGCTCTTACAGGCTGTTTAGCTCAGACTTTCTGAGAAATGAGAACTATTTTGTTTCAGTCTTTGGTTGTAGAGCTAAAGTCCTGGAGGAACCCTCCTTTAAATAAGTAACCTCTTGTATCCTTTACCTGCAACACATGAGGCACGGCTTCTAGTAGTTCAATCAGCTTGGAATATCCATAGTCTGAAACCCGGCACTGCTTTCCAAAATGGTGATGGTACAAAGGGATGAAATTACTGATTGGTAGTATGCAAGATGGTTGGTTCTTTAGTAAATCAATGACTTCTCTGCTGAACTGAATCAGCTGAGGATTTCTCACAGGGCTTTTAGAACGAAGAAGCCAAGGGTCTAGAAAAGAAAAACACCATGAGGCCTTAGGCGTGATTTCACTGGCTCAAAGACTATTTTGTGTGCTTAGCTCAGGATCACAATGCAGCAAGCAGCTGTTTCAAGTTTCAGCTTCTATACACAGGCACTACAGGACCACATGACCAGACCCTTTCACTACAGGGAGGCAAACTATTTGTCTTAATTCTCAAAAGGTGTCAAAAATAGAAAACCACAGAGCACTCTGAGGTTATGGTAGAAGTGGAGGTTAACAAAGACTTCCCAGACTACACTGGCTATATTTCAAGAATCCATTTGTAATTTACTCATCATATTTCTCCCACAGACACAGTATAGATAGGCATCAGGAAGGTGGCACATTAATTAACCAATAGTGGAGCTGAAATTTTACCCAGAAAGCTATGGGAAACAGTAATTTGAACTGGATGGGAAACTGAGGCGGAACCAGATTTATCCACCTACCTCATTACAGCCCTAGCAGGACTGGACCATCCTATGAAGACATGTTCACAGCAGTATTCCTGACTGTCTCTTAAATGCTAAAGAAAGAGCTCTGCACCATCAAGTTTTGAAAACCTTAGGTGCTCACACCTGAAAAAAGCTCTATCTAAAAAAAGGTGCAGCAGAGATGGTTCAGGGTAAGAGCACAGGCGGCTCCAGAGGACCAGGTTCAATTCTCAGTGCCCACATGGCAGCTCACAACTGTCTGTAACTCCAGTTCCAGAGCTTCTGACGCCCTCACACAGACATACATGGAGGCAAAACACCAATGAACATAAAAAATCAAATAAATTATTTTAAAAAAAGCCTAAGTAGTGCTGGCATAGTGACAAATGTCCTTAATCTCTGCACTGGGGCAGGGGAGGCTGAAGCAAGAGGATTATGAATTTAAAACAAGCTTTGATTATATAAGTAAGACACTATCTCTGGTAATAATGATAATGAAGATGATGATAATTAAAAAAACTAAAAAAAAAAAAAATCAGATGAAAATCTTTATGGAGAAGTAGAAGGAAGAAATTTGTGGGCTCATAGCACAAGAGGGAGGATGGGAGTCTCCCATGGCCCTGTAGAGCCCAAGACTGAGAGGAAAAGATGGGTTTAAGAAGGTGCTTCTGTCCAGGGCTCCCCCAGAGCAGCTGACTCAGACCAGGCTTCCAGTTCCTTCTACCTTTAAACAGAGGTGCAAGCCTAAGAAGGAAGAAAGGGCCAAAGAAAAGGAAGAGTGAGTGAGTGAGTGTCTGAGAGAGAGAGTGTTGATTGTGTGTGTGTGTGTGTGTGTGTGAGTGAGTGTGCGCGCGCGCGCGTGCGCACATGTATGTGGGAACTGGCTCTCTTCTTCCACCATGTTGATCCTGGTGTTCAAACTCAGGTTTTCAGGCTTCATGGTGGGTACACCTTTACTTTCTGAGCCATCTTGCTGGCCCAATTTTGGCATCTTCAGAAGTCAGGTTCTACCAAGTCCTTAACATCTGGGAAGTTTTAAGATTAGTGGAGGGGTTGGGGATTTAGCTCAGTGGTAGAGCACTTGCCTAGGAAGCGCAAGGCCCTGGGTTCGGTCCCCAGCTCCAAAAAAAAGAACAACAACAAAGATTAGTGGAGATACTTTGGTGAAAATGGTGCTACTGTTTGAAATCAAAGCCAGAGAGAGCTTCATCCTGTCCTCCCTGTAGACAGGTGGGAGCTTAAGGCTCAATCCCTGACACAGGCCCACCTACCAGTGTTGGGAGGTGGGGGCTTGTTGTGAATCCACTTCACTACTTTGACGCCATTCTGAGCAGTGGCAATGTTCACTCCTGGAATGCAGGTGATGAAGTGCTCTAAGGGGACACCTTTGTCTCTGTCTTGCGTAATTTCTAGGTCACCAAACTCCGCAGCATAGCAATCTGGAAAGCTGAAGGGATGAATGGTTAAGTGAGAATAAGGAAAAGGGCAGGAAAATGGCAGTGCAGGCAGAGCAGCAGGCTTTAACCAGTGTATCTTGTGAGTAGTAGCTGCTGGACATGTTCTAATAGCTGTAGAAATCCCTGGGCAGTGTTCAGTAGGGAATTAGATAAAGCACTGTGGGTTATCAAGGCCACTAAATCTCGAGTTGGCCTTTGTGGCCCAGAGTAGTTCAATATACTCTAACGATTGAACTGCTTTCCAGCCGTGGCACCTGAACACAGGTGAAAAGATGTGCTCTCATGGCACTTGTGCAGTTTTCCAATTGGAAGCATCTCTTTCCTGCTATGAAGAAACTGTTCTCACTTTTATGTTTGTGAAATCCAACATAGACCCAGTTGCTTGCTGAAATACCAAGTGCATGATTCATTTCTCAAAGTTTCAACCCTAGGACAGAGCCCTGCTTCTAATCCTTGCTTCCATCAGTAGGCAGACTTCAGGAATGGCCCCACAAGCACTCCACTCCCAATGGCTAATATGGCTCACCTCAGCAAAGGCACAGTGCCCTCGTGGGTCTGCAGAAGACTATGAACTTGAGGTGCGAACACTTTCAAAGAGAGAACCACAAAAGGAACCTTGTAAGAGTCTGGATCAAATACAAGTTCGCTGCAGGAAAGACAGCAAACAGTGAGCTGAGTTCTCAGGAGTGAAAAGCATTCCCTGTTCACACTTTTTGGAGTGCCTTGATGTACCTGAAGTCCTTGTTCGAGCAGTGCTGCTTGCACACAGATTCGTGATACTCCAACTCTTCAAAGAGAACTGGGCTGCAGTTTGTAGAGGAGCCATCATGTGACTGGGAAGAGCCCAGTGGGCTCTGGCGGGCCTGGTTACTGGGTAAGAGACACACTAGTCGCCCATTTCCCTGTTCACGGATTGCAATCATGTCTGTTAATTTATATAAATCAGACACATTTAACTTGTGTCCATACCTAAGAACAGGAAAGAGATGTTGGTTTAGAATGCTTTTCTTTGATTATGTAGACAAACCAGACCAGTTTAATAATACAACACAGAATGGCTTTCCCATCTCACCAAGAGTAAAATGAAACTATTGACTGAGCTCACTCACTCACTTTTGAAGCCACATGGCTCCCTGCTGACTACAACAGTACTACCATTTCATAGCTCCTTCCCATGCCAGTGTCCAAGATGCTCTCAACATGTGTCACCTCCAACCACTGCCCCCTGAAATGTACTCCTTTTGAGACCTGTTTGCACCACACTGACCTCAACTTTGAACCACTGTCCTCTGTACCTGGACTCAACCCTGACCTGGAACTGCTATAGCTGGAGCATATTGGCCAAAGCTCTGTATTCAGACAGATTTGAATTTATATGCAGTCTCTGTCTGCTTCAGCCTTTCATAACTTAATTAAGATACACAACCAGTTTTGAGTCTCAATTTTGCTGACTTTAAATATTGCGATAACTTGCATCACACCTCCTAAATAAATGAGGGCTGAGTATGATTAGGCCTGGGTATTAGTAATTCCTTCCTAACTCTCCAGGTTCTATTCCTAGTGTCCTACATCCATCAAGCTTCTTCCCTACCAACACCAGTCCCTGGAGTCTCCCACATAGGGAGATATGCATTCTCTCTGTGCTCTCTTATTCTTGGTCTTAAACTCCTTTAGAGTGGAAATAACTAACCTCTCATGATTGACATCTATTCAGGCTCTAGTCTCTTCTCTTCCTGTCACTAAGTCCTCAAACCTCACCCCTGACCCTCCCCAGTGTCTGGCATGTTCTCTTTCCACACACTTTCCTTACTTACCCTTACCCTCTGGGACCTTGCTTGACTCTTTGCCTTCCATCCAGCGCTCCCTCCCTCTTCTGGTTCTGATTCCCTGCCCATCATAAACAATGCCTCTTCAACAAATAGCAGCTATTACTTTCAGAGCCAGCATCTTTCACACAGAGCCTACAAAATAGCACTCCAACTCTCTATCTTGAGACTCCAAGGATGCCCTAGAACTTTTATGTCCAAAACCAAGACCAAACACAACCTTCTACTCAACAAACTGCTTCCTGTTTAACTGTCCCACGTTTTATACTGCCATATTGCTTTCTACCCAACACCAGTCCTTTAAAAAAAGGACTGTCTTTAAAAATTATTCTTTAATGTGTATACATGTTTTGCTTACATGTATGTCTGTGCACCACATGTGTACAGTACCCTTGGAGGTCAGAAAAGGGCATCAGATCCACTAGAGATAGTTATAAGTAGGTGTTAGCCACCATGTGGGTGCTGGGAATTGAATCTGGGTCTACTGCAAGAGCAGCCAGTGTTCCTCCTAACTGCTGAGCCATCTCTCTAGTTCAGTGGTTCTCAACCTTAATGCTGTGACCCTTTAATACATACACAGTTCCTCATGTTGTACTGACCCCAACCCATAAGATTATTTGTTACTACTCCATAACTGTAATCTTGCTACTGTTATGAATTGCAATGTAAATATCTGATATGCAGGATATCTGGTATGTTACCCCTCTGAAAGGGTCATTTAACCCCCAAAGGGGTCACTACACACAGGTTGAGAACCTCTACTCTAGCCCATCTACCATCCATCCATCTATAAATCCATCCATCCATCCACTTACTTAATTTTTGAGAGCCATCTGATGTCTGGCCTTGCACAGCTGATTATGTCTCTCAAACTCCTCTGGCCTCCACACCCAAATGCTAGCCACCAGGCCTCAAAGAGGCTTACAATTTTGTGGCACATAGTTCTTTGTAGTCCAATTACATCAGCACAAAATTGGGACTAGTGTAGAACTTTGCTTCTTTTATTCCTCTCCTTGAGAACAGTTCTTACAACCATACCTCTCTCTTTCCCTCCCTTCCTCTAATCCACACAAGGACTCACTCAGAGTAACTGCCTTACTCCCCATGCTGCCTGGACCTCTGAAGCACTCTCTCATCCCTATACCTCCTTTTGATTGCCATTTCTATTTGATTCACAGAAGAATTTGTGAGAGCTTCTCTTTCCTTCTAAGAAACTCTTTGGATACAGAACAAATGCAAATCCGTATTTTCTGCAGTGCCTCAGCTTTTTCATTCCAAAACACCTGCTCTGCATCTACTTTACACTGGAAACTGAAGATTCTCATTCCTGTCTAAAGTATGGAGCAAGCTCACAAATGCCACTGGAACAGTAATAAACTACATGCAAAATAAAATATGGAAGACTTAGCTTTAGAAGCTATGGTGATCTGAAAGAAAATGGTCCCCCTAAGCTCTTACCAAGTGGCACTATTCAGAAGTGTGGCCTTGTTGGAGAAGTCATGGCCTTGTGAGAGTAAGTACATCACTGGGGATAGGCTTTGAGGTTTCAGATGCTCAGACCAGGCCGTGTGTGTGTGTGTGTGTGTGTGTGTGTGTGTGTGTGTGTGTGTGTGCACGCGCGCATGTGTGCGTGTGTGCGTGTGTGTGTTTTTCTTCTTGTAAACTGGATGTGACACTCTCAAGTTCCTTCTCCAGTACCATGGTTCCCACTATGACAATAATGGACTATAAATCAATTCCAATTAAATGTTTTCTTTTTTAAGAGCCGCCATAGTCACAGTGTCTCTTCACAGCAATAGAAGCCCTACCTAAGACAGAAGTTGCTAAGCAGAATAAAGGGAGTGGTGACCTCAGGGCAAGACCCTCACCCACCTAAACTTCCACTTTGTGAAAAGAAACTAAAAAGTAAAAAGGAATTAAAGAAAATTTACAGACAGGCATTTAATCCCAAGCACTCAGAAGGCAGAGGCTGGTTGATCTTTGAGTTTGAGGTTAGCTTGGTCAACAGAGTGAGTTCCAGAAAGCTAGGCTTAGGAAGAAAGAAATCACTGAAAACAGAAAGCTGGTGAAAATGTAATTGAATAAGGTACCATTTTCCAGGCCCAGGAAACAGCAGAATTTGGCAGCTTTGGTCACATGGTTCTTACTTAGACTCAAGGATAGAAGAAAGTTATTGCCAAGACTAAGGAACACAACTAAAGTCAAGCATATGTCAGGAGTGTCTCTGCATGAAGGAATAAAAATGCCATGGTGTGAAGTTGACACCTGGATTATGTGGAGACCCCAAAATATTGGAGATGCCAACGCCATGAGATACTTTCTGAGGAAACCTGCTAAGAGTGGGTGGAACCAGCCCAAGAAAAAGAAGTGTACTGCAGTCAACAAAGCAGAAAGAAGTTTGAGATCTGAAGAACATTTTGACATCAGACACAGAGATGCAGAGTTTTGAGTTTGGACAGCTGGTTTTCAGCCTTGCTTTGGTGCAGTATTTCCTCATTATATCCTATTCTCCCATTTGGAAGAGTAAGGTATAATCTGTGCCACTGTATGTTAGAAGTGTGCGATCTGCCTTTTAGCTTGATTTTCTAGATTACAGTTAAAAGAGATTGCCATGAATATCAGAGACTTTAAACAGTGGAGTGTTGAGATTGTGAAAGACTTTGGGGACTTTTGAAGTTGGAGTAAATTTTGCATTATGATATGGCTGCAAGTCTATGGCGGGCAGGGAGTAGAATGTAGTGGTTTGAATAAAAATGGCCCCTATATATGTCCTTGTTGGAATAGGTATGGCCTTGTCAGAAACAGGTGTGTCAACTAAGGGTAGACTTCGAGGTTTCAGAATCTCAAGCCAGGTCCAACGTCTATCTTCCTGCTGCCCAGGGATTCAGATGTAGAACTCTCAGCTACCTCTCTCTAGCACCATGTCTGCCTGCATGCAACCATAACGACAACAGACTAAACCTCTGAAGCTGTAAGTCAGCCCCAATTCAATGTTTTCCTTTAGAAGATCTGCCATTGTCATGGTATCTCTTCACAGCAAGAAAACCCTAACCATGACAGGAACTTAAGTCTAAATTTGTTTTAAAAAGTTGTTAAAAAAAAATGTTAGGTTCATTTCCAGTCTAAACAGCACAATCTGCTTTTCTTTCCCTGGTGAGAAGCTCCTTAAGGGTGAGCATGGCAGCTTTTTTGCCTGAAATTTACCAATCACTAGTGCATCAACAGAACAATAAAAGGAACTTACTTCTTTTCATAGATGTCTATAAATTTAAAGAGAGGCAAACAACAGGCAGGAGCATCCTGAAGAATAGACATTGTTTCTGTACTGTGGGACAAAATCCATGAGTTAAAGTGCAGGCCACTCCCATATATTACAAAGTATAATTTTTAAAGATTCATAAAATTAACATAATGTCAAGCAAAGTAAACTTACTAGTTTCTATATGTTACAGTTTACTTTTCAGAAAAGTTAGAAGGAAAATCAAAAGGATTTTTGGGACAAGCCATGAAAAATGATAAATTCATTCCCTGGGATTCCCTGGGACTCAGAAACACCATGTCACATATCTGTGTAGCAGAAAATCATGGGCTGTCCTAAGGACAGGGGTCACAAACACTGTACTTTTAACTCAAAGCAAAGGAAGAATAGCTTGAATTATCTCTTGCCATATGTGGATTATGTGTTAGATGGATGGGACCGGAATTTCTACATGTGAGTAGACATGTAACTGTACAAAGTATCATCTTCATCACCCTTTACAAAAAATGGTACTAAAAATACTCAAAGACAAACAAAAAGTGAACCCATTAAGGTGATTAGCCAGGAGCCACAGAATTAGTGGTTTTTCTCCATTTCTCTTCTTTCCCCAAACACTGCAAAAACCTGAGTATTATTTTTATTCTAAGAAACAACAACAAACAAAAAATACCCACAACTTTAACTACTAGCCAAGTACAAATCACAGAGAAGACCCCTGATCTTCCCAAACTCAGGGTGAATCTTATTTCACTTGCTCCCCAGAGCAGCACGAGGACCTGCTATGTTACGAGTTGCAAAATCCTTCACTGACTCGGTCAGCAGAAAGACTCTGCACGGGAATTCTGAGGCAGACTGTGGTACACTTTTCAGGATTCTGTGCTTTATTCTAGAGGTCTTCGAGTCTTAGAACCTGTTCTGGGTGTGCAGCATGCTACTTCACTCCCAAGGGCCTGCCAAGTTCAAGCTGTGTTTGGCTTTTGCTTAATGACTGGGAACAAAAGGCAGAGGGCAGATTTCAAACCCCATCAATTCACAATAAACATTACTGAATATAGGAGGAATGGGAATGTGATAAAATATATTTTTATTATTTTCAAACCATCTGAAGGTCAAGTTGTTATGTCCTGAAGTAAATGGCTAGGATGCTGTTTTTTTACCTTAGTAAAGAGAGTGACTTGTTGGCAGCTCCTGTGGAGAGTGACACCAGTATCTTCTTGCTGCCAATTTTGTATCTGTGGAGGCTGTTCACAGCACAGATTGCGTCATGCAGGTTTCTCATCTGCACGATGGCCTTGAGCTGGTAATCAGTATGGGGACTGAGCTCAACACTCTTCACCTACAACAGGACAAAATAAAACAGCACTACCAGTATCTACCTAGAGCCTGTCAGCTTCAAAAGTTAAAGTGAACTGTAGGAAATATGTTAGCAGATGGTTAACACAAGGTTAACTTGTCTGAATGAGATATTGCAAGTGACAAAGTGAAAGTGATCTTCAAAGAAGCTATCCTGGCCAGTCTGCCTTTTTGCTCACATTACCATTCTCAGAGGCAGACTCAGAGTTTCTCCAATGCTGCAAAATATCAGGTCTATAGAAGGGTTTTGTTTGTTTGTTTGTTTTATAAGTAAGCTGGGTACACTGAGATGTAGCCAACATTCTTTTAGACCAGTGGATCTCCACCTGTAGGTCAAGACCCCTTTGGTATTCAAACAACCCTTTCACAGGAGTGTCATATCAGATGTCTTACATATCAGATATTTACATTATGATTCATAACAGTAGCAAAATTAGTTACGAAGTAGCAATGAAATGATTTTAGGGTTGGGAGTCACCACAACATGAGGAGCTGCATTAAAGGATCAGTCTTAAGAAGATTGAGAATCACTGCTTTAGACTTTCTGTATTTCTGCATGTAGCTCTAAGCAAGTCCTTTTATCTATGACAGGCACTTCTCATGGCTAGTTTTATTTTCTATGGGGTGATGTCATAAAAACTGTGTTCTATATTTCTCTTTTGGTTTAAGACTTATATTTATATGAGTACACTGAGGCTATCTTCAGACACACCAGAAGAGGGCATCAGATCACATTATGGATGGTTGTGAGCCACCATGTGGTTGCTGAGAATTGAACTCAGGACCTCTGGAAGAGCAGTCAGTGCTCTTAACTGCTGAGTCATCTCTCCAGCCCCCTCTATATTTCTTCTAACACACAGAAGGACATAGAAGTTCAAACCTGCCCAGCCATTCCCATGTCCCAGTTATGGCTATGTGTCCAATTAGGCACTCTGGCATTGAGCTCTACCAGTTCAATAAAATCAGCAAGGGCAGGAAGTGGGGCAACGGGTGGGAGAAAGAGCTAAACAGTTAAGAGCTTACACCACTGTCTTCCCTGGTCTTTCAGAGGACCAGAGTTCAGTCAAAGCATCCATACTGGGCAGCTTAAAACCACCTGAAACTTTGGCTCCAAGAGATCTGACATCTCTAGCCTCCAAGGGCACCCATATATATGTGCACACACCCCACACAAATACATCCATATAACTAATTTAAAACTAAATCTTTTTTAAAAAACAAAAGAGTGAAACTGAGTATTGTGGATTATGCCTTTCATCATAACAACTGGGAGGTTGAGGCAGAAAGACTCTTACATGTTGAAGCCAGTCTGAGCTCAGAGTTGAGATTCTGTCTTGAAAATAAGACCCACTCCCAAAATTCCAAACCAATTACCCAAATAACAAGACTTAAGTTACCTGGCCATGCTTGGAGAAGGCTTCTTGGAGGAGCTGCTGTAGCTCCTTCCGGGACAGCCTGTAGTCCACATTGCTGACCTGGATGTCAACACCATTTGCAAATGGGTCTGAGCTGTCAGCAGCGCTACTGGGATTGGCAATGTTGAAAGCAAGTGGCGAGGCGGTGTTCAAAAGGTTTGGAGACATACTCCTGGAGAGAACACATAAGAGATGAACCATTCTATGGTCTGAGGTTCTGCTACTCTCGCTTTGTCAGAAGCTACTGATGAAGAGATTTTCCTATTTGATTTTGCAATGTGTTTTACCTTAAACCTATACTGATCTAGGCTTAATATCTAAAGTACGAGTGAACCTCAATAAAAAAATTATTCAATATCAAATGTTATTTCACAGAAATATTTAAAGCAAAAAGGAATAAATGTTCCTTAGGAAGCCTTGCTGAATTGAAATTCTACTCCAAGCATTTTAGTCTTACAAATTTAGCCTCTAATGCTTAATTTTAACCTCCTCTGACTGAAGGCAGGCTCTAGTGTCAACCGTTACACCAGAAATTATACATTTCCTTTCTGTAGTACTTTTTAAAAAACTTTTGGAGACAGAGACTCACTATATAGCTTTTGCTGTCCTAAAATTCACTATGTAGACCAGGCTGGACTCCATCTCCCAGAGATTTAAGATCACTATCTCTCAAGCGCTAGGATCAACAATGTGCAAAACTGTACTTGGCTTTTGCAGTGATCTTAACTACAGAAAATGCAGTGTGAGAACAGGTCTTTATAGCAGCCCCGTTTGCCAATTCTCACAAAGTGGGTTTCCAGCAGCCTTCTACGAAGTGCCATATTACAAGCAGCCAATGCACATATCACTTTGGCTTCCCTAAACAAAAACAGTGTAAGGTACTATTTGCCTAGTTGGTTATATTCCAGGTCTTGATAAGTTACGCAGGCTGGCCTTGAACTGATCAGGCTTGTGAGCCTCTTGCCTCAGCCTCCCAAATTCTGAAAATACAGGCGTGCATACCACAGTTGACCATGAGGACATCCTAATGCTCTTCCCTGTTCACATGGACTCACCTAGCTTTCCAAATGGAGAGGACAACGGAGGAAAGCACTGCCCTGGAATACAGCTATGGCGGCCTGAAGGGGAGGGCCTGGGAATATCAGCTATAGTGGTCTGAGGAGGGTCTCTAACTCAGTGATCTAGAACCTTCCTGTTGCATAGCCATCCCATGGGTGAAAAAGCTGAACTTACCTCGGAGACCAAGACTGAGAGCTGAACAGAGGACTGACTTGCCTTGAGGCGATCAGCTGGCTGAATGCAGATGGGTAGCTTATTTGGAAGACAGTCCCCTCTCTCTTTTTCTTCTGTGCGGGAGAGCTGGCAATGCTCTGGGAACTGAGGTTCTCTTTTCTAGCAGGAGCAAGAATTTAAGAATAATGTCACAGGTCTCCATAATTTCACAGAAGCAACTCCTACAAAAGAAAAACTGGACATACTTTTGACTGCTTCTGTGAAGTGTCTCCCTCACACCTGTGTTTTTCAGTGTGGGCACTGAAGCGGTTGGGCCACTGTTAGGCAGTGTGGCCAGGCTCCCATGGCCTTGCTGATGGTCACGGATTCTATTGCCAGACTTTGGTTCCATTCGGCACAGCTCCTGTCAAGATGCAAGTACAGCAGCCTTAAACCTCGGTACCTCAGATGAGTGACATTCTACACAGAGTAAAATGACAAGTAAGAGGGTACAGCAGGAGCCAGCAGGCCCAGAGCACACAGAAAGAAACCAAAGCTGCCGTAAGCTTCAGAAAGCGAGAGAGGTCAAAATTACCTGTAAACCTTTAAAGTTTGTGTTTTTTGTAGCAGATCCAGAATTTGCCTGCAACCCTTTCCCAGGCATGGCTTTGGCACTGGGTGACTGTTCACCTGTGTCTTTGATGAGGCACAGTTTTGTGTTCTTGACTTTTTTGGGAGACTTTGCTTTATCAACAACAGCATTCGAACTCTTGGCTTCAAAGCATTCTCTATGCTTTGGAGTAAAGGATACAATGATTCTGTTGCCAAAGACATCTTCATTTTCCATTCGCTTCTGGGCCCGCTCTGCGCTGTCTTGGTTTATAAAGCGGAGAATGGCGCTGCAGCCTGTGATACTTAGCACCTTGCCACCACAGTTATCAGAGAGGCGCCTGAGCCTGTTGCTGATGCTCTTGCCATCTTTATTTGCTGGCAGGTTATAAACATAGAGTAGAGTGTGGCACTGCAAGCATAGGAAGAAAAGTGTTAGATCATGTTTAGTCTAAAGTATACATTCATTTTCAAAACCAGAACAAGCGCTATTTCCACTGCAGCTAATACACAAGAGGAAAAAACAGCGACTTTGACGGGAGAGGGTAAACCTATTCAGTGTAATGTCATTCCCAATAATCAGCTAGGCATAGCTATAGTGAGAAATTCCATTTCTATTCAATGTCCAGAAAATGTCAACCTAGACACTGGTGCCTGGGGTGAGGAGGGAACACCAATGACCGGCAGACATCACATGGAAACCATTGCAAACTGAAGGTACAACCAGTGAATATTAAAAATCAATGAAATGTACTTGTTGGTCAATAGCCTATATAACTTTTGTGATTAGAACCCTTCCAGATAACCTGGAACGCATGCATCAGAAATAAAACAACTCAAATGCTAGGAAAATGAAGATAATTGTGCAGAGACTAAAACTGGGAGCCACAGAAAAATATTCAAGGGCACCAACAGCAAAAGAAAAGATTTGCTTAAAAAAAAAAAAAAAGGTTTAGTAAGTTCAACTACATATGGACATAGTACTTTTTAACCTGTCACATGTCTCAAGGAGATATTTGTACTCCTCAATGTTAAGAGTAGGCATCAATACAACTTTCTTGGATGACAAGAAAGTCTTTGCCTGTGACTTCTAACCCAGACCTACCACAGCTGAGAATGTATGCTCCAAAGCCTCCCTGGATGAGCTACTTTGTAGAAACATGTCTGGTAATAGGTAGACTGCTTAAACAAACCAATGGCCAGCCATGCATGCTATCAGTCTGTGCTCATTTTTGCTTATTTTGGTTTTCGAGACAGACAGGGTTTCTCTGTGGTTGCCCTGGCTGTCCTGAAAGTAGCTCTGTAGACCAGGCTAGCCTCAAGCTCAACAGATCTGCCTGCCTCTGCCTGCTGAGTCCTGGGATTAAAGGCATGCGCCGCCACTACCCAGCTTGTCAATCAGCATTCTAATGGGAGATTCATACCAATATTTTATGTGGTCACAGAAATGCACCCATTTCTGTGCATTTATGATATTAAGTTAGGATATTGTATTATGATTGAAGAAAAAAGACATGTGACAATTTTTTTTTAACATTTGGAGAACAACACTAACCTATAAACAGTAGTCCCCTCAAGGTAGGCCGGTGAGGTTCTGTGCTCTAAATGTTGTTTTTGTTTTTATACTGACATTACTTTTGTATTGGGAACTTCCTTTTTACATGGGTTGTGTCAACCAGTCATCAATAAAACCTCACTCTTTCCTGTGACACCTGCAACTCAAAGCCCAGGCAAAGCTAGCACAACTTATTAAAGGGCTGGGCTGAAACACAGGAAAGAAAAGCTATGCCATTACCACTGGTGAATGAGAAACCATCCCACATGACTGAATATTTTGGATAATTGGTCTTTTTAAATCATAAGACATCCCACATGGGCAAGCTCTCTGCCAAAATACAACTGATTCAATGACCATGTACAGTTAGAGAGCACAAGACAGATATAGAAGGCAGGTAATGCAGCTCTGGCCACAGGTCCCCAAAACACAAGTGATGAGAAAAGAGGCTCAAAAGGCTGCAGTAGGCTGTGATGCTATCCCTTGGACTACAGTCTGCAACCTCCAACTGGGAATCATCCCTCACATGGTTTTGATTAGGATAGACCCTGGGCTTGCTGGCATCTGGTACTAGCAGGAAACACTAACTTCTACCTCATTCTGTGATGACACTGGATGCCATCCTTCTTGTTTTTGAGATAAGGTCTCCCTATGCAGACCAGGTTAGCCTGGAACTTGTGAGACACTGCTTCTAACTTGTAAATGTTGAGATTATGAGATTATAAGTACATGTCCCAAGTACTGAGTAGGACATGATCTTTTATAAAACACATCTGCAACTATAGTTATTTTATTAAATTATATAGTAAAATGCATTTAATGTATGGGGTTGTCATTCTCCTGGTGCACCTACATGGAAGTCTTTTTCATCAGTGTTAGGATTTCTTTCCGAGTTATACATGCATTCCCCCAACAGTATACACATGACTCAGCACTGTGTCAATCATCCTTATCCCAAATCGATTCTAGCAGAAATGTTGAGCCTGGGAATGTGTTCACACTCTCCTAATATATGTATAACACCCAATGACATGCATGCATGACAAGAAATACACTGAAAAGAAGCAGTTTTTGGCAACTTAGGAAAAAAAAATTCCCCGAGATGGGCAATTGCTCTGTTATTTGAAGGCAGACACACAAGTATGTGAGGTCTTGCCATGTTCTTTACTCATAATGCCTGAAGCAAATGATGCTTCTTCCACTGTCTCATCCATTAGACATAAAGTGCCTCTAGGCTTGGGGACAATGGCAAGTGCCTATCTCTGAAGTAAAGTTGGCTCTCTAAACCATTACAAGAAAACTCATCTGTACCTGTTCAAGACAAGACTTTGTGGTTTTAAAGCTTATTTCAAACTCTAATCAACCTCTCAAAAAAAACAACACCCCTGGACTTGCCCTTACCAAGCAAGGGCAGTCTCTCAGCCTCCAAAATCTATCACTAGGAAACAACAAAAGCAACAGAAACCCACTCACAGGAATCTTCAGTGGTAACCTGGGGGGTAGATCGGAAATGAACTCTTCAAATCTGATCAGCTGGTTAGCATGATGTAACAAGGCTTCAGAGGCCTGGTTTTTATGTACCAAAATGATGTGGAAACCATGCCGGTGCCTGAGATCACTGAGTTCTAATGCAAAATTAACATCAGCTGAAAGAAAAAAAAACCAAACAAACCAGTATTAGAAACATTCAACCGAGACAGCCCTGGACAGCTAGTGCCATGTCCAAGACAGGCAGGCCTGGCTCAGGGTCAATCACTCTCCCCTTTTTGAACAGGAGCACATTTTCTCATGGAGGGTTAAACATGACAGGGCAGTCATATTACACACCCAAGACTTGATTACCTTCTAATATTAACAGGGAGCAGGTATTAACATGTTGGGGAAACACAAATCTGAAAATTATTCATCTTGTACTTTTTAAGTTATAATACTGAGGGAGGGGAAGCACCCACTCTCATATACACACAACATAAAACAAACCATTTTCTTGAATAAACTGGCTCTTCAATAATTCATGGAGAAAACTAAAACTTTAGAGTTTTTCAGTTAAGTGTTCTCTATGTAGCCCAGGCCAGCCCTGCATGCTCAATCCTCCTGCCTTAGCCTCCTACATACTGAGATTATAGTGGTAATCCACACCAGGCTGTAGACTCAGTCGTTTCTCTAAATAGCTGCAAGCAATCATCACTGTATGCCCCGTGTTCGCATCTCTGTGGTTCTCTGGCTTGCCATTTCTGGTAATTCCCATGCAATCAGTGTGGATAAAACCAACAGATACTTCAACACTTACTTGACACAAGAACCACAGTAGCTGGAGCAGTGTGCGTATTTGCAAACCTTCGCAGGCTCTGACGGAGTTTATCATCAGCAGCATTCTTTGCAGTAGCGTTTATGTGAGCAACAGTTACCTGTGATCATTTATCAAAAGGATCATTGAACAAGAGCTAGGGTCAGAAACTGCCACACATTTGGCCCACAGTTCTTAAAAGCAAAGATCTCACTGTGCAGCCCAGACTAGCCTTAAATTCTTGATCCTCCCGCTTAGCCTCCAGAATACTGGGTTTATAGAAATGCCATAACGCCTACCCCTAGTAGATAACACACAAGGAAAGAAGCTCTTCCATTATTATTGTTGGCAATGGAAAGCTTACAACTGGATTTCAACTTCAGAACTAGTTCTCCATATAAAAAGTGGAGAAATTACTGTCCTAACTTTCATTTCTAATTGCTTAAACTTTTTTCTCCCTCGGAAGCACAGGTAGTCAACTTCCATGTCACCAAGCTTTCCATGATATATTTTGTCCACAATCTGCAAGTGGTAAGGTTAAGGTACACCGTGAGTTCCATATTATCACCAGTCTATCATCTACTATCTGTAGCCTACAGATCTGGGTTGCATGACAGATGGAAGAGAGAATAACATCCCTGAGGAAGCCAAAAATACTGACTCTTGTTAAGACTTTTTTTTTCTTCTCTTTTTTCTTTTTGTCGGAGCTGGGGACCAAACCCAGGGCCTTGCGCTTGCTAGGCAAGCGCTCTATCACTGAGCTAAATCCCCAACCCCCTCTTGTTAAGACTTAAACAAAGCTGTATCCAAAGCAAAGCACCTCAACCACATATAATTTTCATTTAGATTTGACAGTTTGTGTAAGTATGTATATCATAGGATATATAGTATATATCTGTGTGTTGCATATAAAAGAATTCTATGCAAAATACGAAATGTTAATGGCATTATTTATTCAAAAGTCAAAACATTTGGATTCTATTTTAACTTCTCAGCAGACTTTGAGGTCAGACTGCTTTGATTTGTTTTTAAATATTTATTTTTTATGTATACAGTGTTCTACCTGCATGTTTGCCTACAGACCAGAAGAGGGCACCGGATCACATTACAGATGGTTGTGAGCCACAATGTGGTTGCTGGGAATGAACTCAGGACCTCTGGAAGAGCAGCCAGTGCTCTTAACCACTGAGCCATCCCTCTAGCCCCAGCCTACCTTGATTTAAATTTTAGTTCTTAATGCTGTACATGATGGTGTGTGCCTTTAATATCAGCACTTAGGAAACAGAAATAGGCAGATCTCTGTGAACTGAAGGCTACAGTCATCTACATACCAACTTCTAGGCCAGACAGGGTGATCTGCTAAGACTTTTGTCTCTAAATAAATATTCTAATTCTTTCATTTATTGGCAGTACAATCACAAAGAAGTGGTTTACTTCTTAGATCTTCAATTACATCTACAAATACTACATCCATTCTGCATGCCTAGTTAACAGAGCAGGTAAAGCAGACAGCACGTGCAGTCGCTACAGTGCATAGTGTCAAGATACAAGCAGAGTTACTGAAAGATCAAATGTTTAAATTTCAGCATTCTAGGAAAAACTGTGTGCAGCTTTCTATCTTTTGAAAACAGCATTAAAAAAAAAAAAAATCACTCAACCAAACTGGAATTGGAATTTTAAACACAATTCCCCAAATAATCACAGATACTTTTTCTGCTAACACAGCAAATTAACATTTTTAAAAATTTCATTATTTTAAATTTTGTATGCTTGTGGGTGTTTTGCCTGCATGTATGTCTGTGCACCACATGTGTGCCTGGCATCTACAGAGGCCAGAAGAGGGTGTCAGATGCCTGGGACTAAAGTTACATACAGATGGCTGTTAGCCGCCATGTGGGTTCTGGGAACTAACTCCAGTCCTCTGGAAGTCAGGGCAGAGAAACTGCTCTGGCCCTCAGCAGTTTACAAAGCTTAAAAAACAAACAAACAACAAAAAAAAGCCTTACCTGACAATTATTCAGCTCTTGAATAACTTCCTTGTTTTCTTTACTGATGTCACACACACAGATAAACTCTGCTTCTCTGTGTCCTCTAAAAAACTTCTCACGGATTCTCTGTACAACAGTTGTTGCTGACCGGCCAGAGGGGACTGAGCAGTTTTCAATATCCCAGAAAACACCAATGGGGGGGAGGGTCTCCAGCACCTGTCCAGTGACTGCAACTTCTGGTGACCCTTAAGAAATGTTAGTACTTTGAGTTATACAAAGTGCAAAAGAAACAGCTAAATTACAATAGGTAATTTCCCAACACTCTAAATAGCAGAAACATCAAATTATTGCTTGCCATTAAGTATAAGGATACCAACTTCATTGGCTAACTTAAGGAGCAGCAGTGACATTCCCAGTGACATACTGAGACCACTTCTATTTTCAGTAGCAACAAACCATCTCCAGCTGGCCCATGGTATTTCTCCAATGATGACCAGAAACTAAGTGGATGCTAAGGTCCCTGGACCTGCTTCCACCTCAGTATAGGCCTGGCTTCCTGTTGGGTAGGGAAGACATTGAAAAGACCAGAAAAGAGAAACTAGCACTGCTTCTCATTTGAAACTACTCTGGTACATTAATGTACATCTGGCTTAACCTTTCAGATATGTTCTCAATAAAATGTCACAGTAACTGCTTTTTAGGGAAATGATTTTGACTGAGAACACTCAGGTTTCAAATACTATTAATAACAGCACTATATCCAGGCAGTGGTGATGCACGCCTTTTAATCCTAGCACTTGGGAAGCATAAGCAGGGAGGTCTCTTAAGTTTATCGTCAGCCTGGTCTACAGATTGAGTTCCAGGACAGCCAGGGCTACACTGTCCTGAAAAAAAAACAAAACAAAACTAACAAGAACAACAACAACAACAACAACAACAATCAAGACACTACTAAATTTTTCTAAACACTAAAAACGTGTAGGAAGCATTAAGAACTGAAGCTGAGTTCAAGCATGATAGCACAAGTCTTTAATCCCAGCACTCAGGAAGCAGAGGCAGGTGGACCTCTTTGAGTTTGGGGCCAGCCTGGTCTATACAGAGCGTTCCAGGACAGTCAGGGCTACACAGAGAGACCCTACCCTGTCTCAAAAAATAAAACCAAACATACAACGCAAGTGAGCACTTAATCTAATAGACTCCCCATTTTCCTATACAGATTCTGGTCTCAAACAGCCTCAACCCAACAAAGGCCTATAATCAAAAATATTTTTGCCAAATGAGAAAAAGGAAGTCTCACATATACTTTTAAAACACAAATGCACCCTTAGAATCACAAGGAAGTTTTTAGAGGCAATTAAATACAACATTTGTGTCAAATATTGAAAACAACTCAAATGGAGGCTGTAAAGATGTGTAAGAACACTTGCTGCGGGCTGGAGAGATGGCTCAGTGGTTAAGAGCACTGACTGCTCTTCCAGAGGTCCTGAGTTCAATTCCCAGCAACCACATGGTGGCTCACAACCATCTGCAATGACATCTGATGCCCTCTTCTGGTGTCTGAAGACAGCTACAGTGTTACTTATATTTAATAAATAAACGAATCTTTAAAAAAAACAAAACAAAACACTTGCTGCTCTTGCAGAGAACATTTGTTCAGTTCCTAGCATAGACATGGTGGCTGATGATCTTCTGTAACTCCACTTCCAGGGGATCCAGTGCCCTCCTTTGGCCTCCAGAAGCTGCAGGTGCATTCAGTAGGTTTACACACATGCATGCAAAACACCGTACACATAAAATAAAAACAAAGCTGGGTTGGGGGGACTTAAATGCACCTTTTAATGCTACACCATTATTTACCAAATTTAGAAGCAGCTTTGCCTAGACTGGTTGCCAACAATGAGGTCTCCTTTTCCATCCCTTTTGTTCCACAGCGATTACACAGAGGAACAGCTCGAGGTGCAGGCTGAGTACTTGAGGTGGTATATTTGGCCAGATTTTAGCAGCATCAATTATACTATTTCTTGCTGGCTGTTTAAATTAAAAAAAAAAAAAAAAAAAAAAAAAAAAAAAGGAAGATGTTTTCGACACATCAATACTGAACTCATACAACTGAAACATCATTCTAAACTTTTCACCTTCTGACCTGCTGACCTCTGATAAAGCTTATTTTCAAACAGTCTTTATCAGAACAATCAGCTACCAATCCAGTTTCATCTCAAGAAGGAACTTGAAATGATCAGGAACCTGTTCAAATGCTCAACCTGGGACATGTATCTGATGTGAAGGAGAGCTTACATGCACCTCCCATAAATGGCAGAAGAACTTTTCTTTGAACACTAGTGTGATTGGAGTCAAGTTTCAAGTTCCTCATATTACAAAAAAGACAATGTGTACTTACTTTCCTGCTGAGAAAGGCCCCACGTATAAACTAAACTTAAGTTATAAGAATTCAACTAACCGCATCCTAGAGAAGGGCGAAACAGATCACAGACTGCAAAGCTAAGGTGTCCTATAGGACATGACTTTCTTATGACCAGAGGCTCTAAAAGCACAGGCTTTTTTTTGGAAGGCCTCCCATTTTACCCTTTGCATCTTTCAGCCCCAGAAGCAGCTATCCTGATGGAGTGTGATCCACATCATGAAGAAATCTTCAACCCAGTGTGCAATAAAGATATGGTAAGACATTTAACAGAACCAAACCTCATCTCCCCCAGATAAAGAATAAAAGATACAGACCTTGTTTAGACAGTCTTCACAGTAAAGTGAGCCTTTTAAACAAACCGGAGGTGCCACATTTAGGTGGAGAGAGTTGGTGCACAAGTGAGGTGTAAGCTCTGAATGGGAAAGGTGCTCTTCCAAATGCCCAGGAGCCTCACTTGGGAAATCAGAGCAGGGGAAATAGCCAGCAGAGGTACAGCCCTGGAGAGTCTGGAACTGATGCAGCTTGTGTACATTACTGCGACATGACTGGAAATGGAACTTCCCACAACACGACAGGTGCTTGCAGGAAGGTAGGTTACTGTCTACACACATGCTGGGGAGGTCACTCGCAAGGCCCACCAAGTTGTTCCTAGCTGAGGCATTCTGCAATGAAGACACGGACTGGAAAGCAAAATCTGACCCTACTTGACACGTGACTGTCCCAGTGCTTGGTGAGTCTAATAGTGAGCCTGTGTGAATCAAGCTCCCAGAACGTCCACTACTGCCACTGCCACCACCAAAAGGCATGGGTGAAGTAGAGGGTTCATTAGGGCAATGAGCACAGCAGCTTACTTTGGGAATAGCTGAGAGCTGTACTTTAGGTTGCTGAAGAGAATGAATATCAGGAAGGGGGACTGCTGGGAAAAATTTAGAGCCAACATGAAGGGGAGATGGTATATCCTTTAACTCCACAGCAGCTTTCTTGTTCTCCATGTACTCTTTCTGAGGAGAGATCAGAACACAGGTGAGTGTTTGGAGCCACTGTGTTTTGTTCTTTCATACACTACTTCATTAAAAAATGGAAAATAACGTTCAACTCTCTTTATACCATTTAGTCATAACTGAAGAAATAGAACAGCATCCAGCTAAGACAAGGGACAACCTTAAGAAAGGTCTGCAGGATGTCAACTAAAGAAAACATACAACTAAACACTATGTTTGTCAGAATCTTAGTGCAGTCAGGCAGAAGGGTCTGTTTTAGCAAGACAGATTAACTATCAGGCCTCAGAGACTATATATAAAACTTCTTGCTTCAAAGCACTGTCTAAAGAAGAAAATGGAGATATGCAAACCATGATTTCACAGCCAGCATTCAAGGAAGGTGGTTTATAAGCAGGCGGCTTCCTTTCATTTATTCCTGTAAATGGTGAGTAACAGGTTTTAGTAGGGTTTTCCTTAAAGGAGGAGACTGGTATTCCAATCAGTATGAATGACACCTGCCATTGCCCAAAAGGGCCCACATGTGCTGCTGATAGCACTGAGGAAACACTGAAGTCTTAATGCAGCTTTTATACTGTGGTCAGTGCAAAGATACAGTGATTAGAACTATCCATTCTCAGTTCAAACTCAGCACCACCAAAAAGGAATGAAATCCTGAACAAAAATGTATTGTCAATCTTTTCTAATTCATAAGAGGGTGACCCAGGGGCAATGGTCACACCTATCAGTAATCCTGGACTTTGGGAGGCCAAGGAAGAAGGATCATTAATTCAAAGCCAACCTGAACTATATAAAGAAAACTTATCTCCAAAGCCACTTAAGAAAGTATAGTTAAATACAATTTATTTTACACTTTTCATTGATTTTACTATGCAAGCTTTGGAACTTGGGACTTTAATAAGGAGTCAAATTCCCAATTTTAATCACCTAAAACCTCTGCCACTCAGAGTAGAATTCTGAGTTGAACAAGTGTGTTCTTAATGAGTGAGTGAGCGTAAACTGGCTGGAGAGACTGTCTAGACCACCTGTACTCACTGTCTATTCAATGTGCCATGTCCTGCACATAGTTACCGTTTGGGAACTAAGAGGCAATGTCTGCTCAGGAAGAGAAAAGCAACCAGAGAATTTCCAAAGCCACGGCTTAGCATCGTTATTTTGGTGTAACCATCCAAGTGTTCTGCTGCAAGGGTTCTCAGTTCCGTTCCCTTCCATCACATAGCCAGACAATATGGTTCAACATTCTTTCATCTTTCTTTTCTTTCATTCTTCCACCCTGTTAAAAATGAGTCAACATCTATGTTACTTCTTTGCACAAGTACCCATTTTATAATGTTAAAGTATGAGACCACAGCTGTGCTCATGGTGCAACAGCTCTCAAAGAGTCAGACCTCAAAGAACAAAGATAGCATGGATATCACAGCTCACTACAGGCTTCTAAAATTTGGTAAGCTTGGTAGATTGTAACTCTATAAATTTGATTTAGAGAAAAAAAAAAAAAAAAAAAACCTATGATCTGAGGCTGGGAGATGGTTGAAAAAAGTATCTGCTACACAAAAATCAGGATCTGAATTCAGATCCCCGGCCCTTTTATAAAAGACAGGCACGCAACTAACTCCAGCACTGAGAAAGAAGCAGCAGCCAGATCTGTAGAGTTTAATGGCTACCCTGCCCAGCCAAATCAATCAACTCCAGGTTCAGTGACAGACTCAAAAACTAAAGTGGGGAGGAGTCATTGACAAGGCTCAGTGGTTAAAGTTGACTGCCTCCAAGCCTGACAACCTTAGTTCTATTCCTGAGATCACCATATCGGAGAGAACTGACTCCCACAAGTTGTCCTCTAACTTCCATACTTATGCCATGGCGTGTGTATACACTACACACCACACACACACACACACACACACACACACACACACACACACACACACACATGTAATTTTTAAAAACATTAGAGAATGATGAGAAAGATATCCAACAACCACCTTTGGTCTCTACATGAATGTACATATGTACTTGTGCACCTGCATGCCTGCACATGTGCACACACCCACATGAACATGTCCATACACCACACATACCATTTATGATCTGCATTCCTCATATCCCATAGTTCTTTTCTGTGTATGTGGAAATGGGGAGATGCTCCCATGTGTGTACTGACCAGAGGTCAGCTTTGGGTGTCTTCAATCTATGATCTTCCTCTTCTTTGTCCTCTTTTTAAGACAGGGTTTCTCAATGAACTTGGAGCTTACCAATTTGGCTAGATTGGCTGGTATAAACCCTTGGGGTCTGCCTGTCTCTATTTTCCCAGCACTGGGATTTCAAGCACATGTTACAACCATACCCAGCTTTTCTGTAGGTAATAAGGATTAAATCCAGGTCCATGTGCTTATGAAATAAGTACTTTACCTACTGAACCAGCTCCCCAGCCACTAGAACTTTTCAAATGAGAATGGACATAGGCATTCTTGAAGGACAGAGTCAAATCATGGACAGTGCACATCTCTAGGTGAGAAGTTCCCTCTTCACTTGGCTGAAATAAGCCTCCAGGCTAAATCAGACTTTGCCTGTAGTTTTTCCTTTTTTATTTTGTTTTGTTTTTGTTTTTGAGACAGCGCTTCTCTGTGTACACTGGCTGCCCTGAAACTCATTATGTAGTTCAGGCTGGCCTCAAAACTCAGAGATCTGTCTGCCTCTGCCTCCCTAGTGCTGGTACTAAAGGTGTGTGGCCCACCACACTCAGCCTATAGTTTTTCTTAACTTTCAGATATTTCTTCCTATAAGTTTGGCTTAGAAAGCAAAGTAGTTACCAGCAGATAGCATCTGATCTTAGTAAATGAACAACCACAGTGTCAACCTTTTTCTATGCCCAATATGAGTACAGAAGGGCCAAATTAAATGACCTCTGAGGACTTTGAATTCTATTCTACAAATGAAGCTAACTGATTTTTTTGGTTTGTTTACAATGAAAGAGCATATTATAACCAAACATGGAACAATTAAGGAAGTCACAACCCATAGATGTACTTTACCCTAGACACTCTTGAGTCTTAGTATACCAAAGGCAAAGCCAATGTACACTCTTTGAGCAGGGAGAAAGCTGGTAATGAGAACAACTAACTCTTATTTGTAAGTTCTTGGTGCAACAAACCAGCCCTGACCACTTTCAGTGATTCTTTATCAGAGATTTAATCTGTGAATGTAGAATATAATTTCTTTCCGCTGTATCTCTGGTAAGATGTTTCTGAGATTTTACATCTTCATGATAGGGTGAGTGGAGAATGGTTCACAGTGTATTTCACATATAGTAAATTACAGTCTGCAAGCCAAAGTCAGCCTGCTGTCTGTACGCATGTGTTTGTGTATGTCTATCTCATTTTTCTTGGACAGGATCAGATTCTATAATCTTGAAGATGGCCTCAAACTTATAACACTCTTCTTCCTGCTTCAGTCTCTCAAATGCTGAGACTATAGGTGTGAAGCATGGCACACCTGTATTTAAGTGACCTGTAAACTAAGAATATATTCTGAATTTCTTAAATTCTTGAGAAAGTGTTCTTAAACATGAAACTTAAACTTTAATATTTGTAGTTTCATTAGGACACAGTTACACTCCTTCATCTAAATACTATCTATGGCTGAGTTGAACTATAGTTAAGACTTGAGTCTTTGACATGTGATCCAGTTGTAAAACCCAATATATTTACTATTTAGGTAGTGTGCTGAAACTAAGTTTCTGTTTGTAGGCTAAGGAATGTATGGAGATTAATGGCATATGGAAGGTTCTAGGTTCAACCACAGAGAGGCAGAGAGGGAAAAGCAAAAGAGAAAAGTTTGTTTCCTTGTCTGTACAGCATTATATAGAAAGAGAATTGGAAAATGCATGCACTGTCCATTTTCATCACTATATCCTGTGCTCAGCCCAAAGCTCTTCTGTGGTAATCACAAAGTAATCATTTGTTGAATGAAAGAATTAGCAGAGGAGTAGCCTAATACAATTGAAAATAGTTTGGAGACAAAGTTTACTATCATTACTTGAATTACAATACCTGTTTTTAATCATTAAATCCAGGTTGTACCAGATGATAGTGGGGCATGCATTTAAGCCCAGTACTGGAGAGTCAGGAGCAGGTGGATATGTTTAAATTGAGACCAACCCAATCGACAGAGCAGAGTTCCAGGACAGTCAAGGATACACAGAGAAACCCTGTCTCAAAATCCAAAACCAACCAACCAACCAACCAACCAAACAAACAAACAAAAACAAACCCCACAAAAATCTAGGTTGTAAATCACCCAACACACTCCAGTTTTAATTAAGAACTTGTCATATTCACAGTGTTCGTAATTTCAGCATCTTCGATCTTTTCAAAGCCAAATCCTAAAATGAACTACCATGTCGAACATTTCGCTGAGAACCAGAAACTTTTTAAAGCTTCATAGCTTTCAATATTGCACAGGAGGCAAAGGCAGGAGGATACCTGTAAGTTTAAGGGCAGCCAAGTTCCAGGCAGCTGTGGTCACACAGTGAGACTCTGTCGATAGGCAGGCAGGCAGGCAGGCATATACAGCGAGATTACTCAGTACAAACAAATATAAGGAAAAACATCAGTGGCCTGCAGCCTAAAATTTTTCAAAATATTCCTAGGAATTCCATTTAAGCAACTGAATCAGTCAGAAGAAGATCTAATGTGAGAGTCTTTCCTCCTGAAACTCTCAGTCTCTGAGCAACTTAGACACTAGCTGAGAATGCAAAGTGACACTGTACTGCCTGCCTGTTGGCTCTGAAGGCCACCTATCTGTGCAGCTGTGGGCAAGTTATCTTTCTAAACATAAGGTTCATCTCTTGTGAGTCTGATCATCACGACAGCCCCCTTACTTACAGAGTTGTGGTTTGGCGACAAGACATACCTGAGAATGAATTATTTCTCAAATGACCTCCCCTGTGCCACAAACTCCCAGTCCTACGTATTTGCTCGTTTTCTACCTTTTACCTAAAATGACTATTTGGTGATTTATTTTTCTCCTACATTAAGATATAAATCCCACGACAGCAGTGATTGTATGTGAATACACGGTATCCCAACCTAGCACCTCCATCGGGCCTCACAAATACCAATAAATGATCCTGAACAAATGAAGAGTTCACTGAAGGTGAAGGAAGATCATTTAGCTGACCATTTATTTCCTTGTATGCAAAACAGAAAGATCCTGGGAAGTCCAAAAGAGACTAGTGTAACTAAAAAGTACCACGTTCAAGCTATAATTACTTGGGGAAGCGGCTGAAATTGAAACTGCATACAAAGTGGCTGCTAAGAGACCGTCCGCTCAGAAGAGCTGCAAAAACACAAAAACTAAAAACACTAAGGGACTCATCACCACTGTCCTTTTTCTCAACTTCCCAACTTTGCATATCCTGTGAAGGTTGGTACTGACACCTAGAGGGCCAGGGAACGACCAGGGAGACAAGCGCAAGCTGGGAGCTAAACGCCCCGGAAGAGACCTGGAGAACACTGGAGACCGACTTTTTCGCGCGGCCCCTTCCGCGGGTCCCAGTTCTGGTCCTCCAACACCAGGACCATCAGTCTGGGGGAAAAAGCGCCGCTCCCAGATCAGCTACGTTGCTGGTCAGAGCACCCGGTGCGCCCGAGTGGAGTCCCTGAACTGACAGAAGACTCACCTCAGCCACCAGCTCCTTCTCCGCTTACATTCCGATACCTCCGCCTTCCCCCACCCACCCCCCAGTCCCTTTATTTTGATTCCCGACTCCTCAGCTCCCGCCGCCGCCGCCAAGCGCACCCTCCACTTCCGCTTCCGCGCCGCCCCGCCCCACCCCTGTCGCAAAACCGACACGCTTCTCTACTACTAGCTCCGCCCCTCTCTCCGAATCTCCCTGCCTCCCCTTTTCCTCCACATCGTACCCTTCCTC
Organism: Rattus rattus; assembly: GCF_011064425.1. Taxonomy (NCBI): domain Eukaryota; kingdom Metazoa; phylum Chordata; class Mammalia; order Rodentia; family Muridae; genus Rattus; species Rattus rattus. The sequence goes on along the minus strand of NC_046162.1, from coordinate 8,081,894 downwards.
TGCTTCTCCTCCTCTGGCCACTCCCTTTCTCCGCCCATTCCTACCGGGTCCCCGCTCCACCTGGTCTCTTCCTCCATTAGCCCCGCCCATTCCCCCCGCTCCTCCCTTTCTAGCTCCTCCCCTCCCTGTGTCTCGGCCAATTTTTTTTTTTCCGTCCTGCCCTGGCTTCCGCGTCTTCTCCGCGCAGGGCACGCAGGGAAGGGGGGGGCGGGGCCTCGCGGCCCTGCTGCCTCGTCAGGCTCAGTCCCCTCCCGATAAACCTCAAAATAGGGGGTTATCTGGGGGATCAGTGGCACTTTTTTTAGCGCGAACCCCAGCTTAGGAGTTCTCATCACTGGTTTAATGACACCAGGTCGAACGGAGCTTCCAGGCGGAGAACTAAGCGGCTTTTGTGATGGAGGCAAGGAAAGGCCTGCCAGGTGGAAATTGCTAGGGTCCAAGCTCCAAGAGGTCTTGGGAGCGAGGACTAAGGAGACAAGATTAATGTGAAATAAAGTGTCGTTGTGTCTTTTTTAACGCTCTGCTTGGTCACATAATAACTCTTATTTTTACAAATTAAGTCGTGCAAGTTGCATAGCATCTTTTAGCGCAACCTAGTGGCCAAAGGAGAAAAAAAAACTGTAAAACCTGCCAAATGGGCTTTTGGCAAGGTCCGACCTGTCGTCTCTAGCAGTTTCAATGCTGATAAAGTGCATGCAAAGACTGCTGCTGAATATTGAAACCAACAATTAAGAACACATAATATCCTACCCATTTTTTCTTTCTAGAGATAGTATCTCACTTGTGTATCCCTGGGTTGGTGTGGAACTTGCCCCGTAGACTATTCTGTCCTCAAACCCACATCCCCTTGCCTACTGAGTGCTAGGATTAAAGGTGTTCGTGTGGCCTGGCAAAATTTTTGTTTTAATAAACCAGGTGCTTTGTAACATGAATATTTTTCAGATGACAGGTTGGCCATGAAAAAGAAGACACCAAAGCTATAAAAACTTTGTGATATCAAAATACTTAATGTTTTAAACAGATAAACTCTGTTCTGTATCCTCTCTACTGAGCCTTGCAGCCTTCACTTTTACTTGACCTAAATATGAGTTAGGTTTTTTTGTTTCGTTGTTTGTTTTTTGAGACAGGGTTTCTCTGTGTGAAAGCCCTGGCTGCCCTGGAACTCCCTGTAGACCAGAATAGCCTCAAACTCCGAGATCTGCCTGTCATTGACTCCCAAGTTCGAAAAGTAAAGGCGAGTTCCACTATGCCTGGCTTAAATATGAGTTTTCAGGATTCCATAGCGGGGGAAGATAATTTCTGAAACCTCTAGCTCTTTGCTACTTCTGGGTGCAAATTAGGGGGAAAAATATAACCTAAATGTATGCGTGATTTACTGTGTCTTAGCTAGTTTATACTTATAAGTCTGCCAGGAAGCAAAGGACCTTTGTCAGCTAATTAGGAAGCAGAAAATGGCAAGTTTTTCTCCTAGGTCTCTGTATATGCATTAAGACTTGCATTAAGTGGAATGAACTTGGCACCCCTGAATTCCTGTGTCAGGAGGGTGAGTTTAAACTTGTAGTTGACGAATCCTTTGTGTTCCTATTGAATTCTCCAGAAGGCAAGTGATGAGTGCCTGCTCAGGTGTCTGTTATTGCTAAGAACAACATTGTGTCCGTGTGGGGGCAGAATTTTCCAAGGGAGAATTGAAACAAATAAAAAAGATTCCAGTAGCTTTTAGTTTTGTTTTCTAGACTCTCAAGTTGATTACTCACTGTACGTGTCCATTTTACCTCTACTTTATTCTAGCTATTTTTGAATACCAACAATACTAACTAAAAACATAAGGGAAAAAAGTAATTGTGATATTTAAGTTATTTGAACAGATTTTAGCTACAAAACATAAAAGAGTGAGGCAACAATTTCCTTTGACTTTGCTTGGCATTTTGTTCTACTCGGGGTATGCTAGGGTCAATGGGTAACGTAATAAATATGGCCAGCTGGCTAGACTAAATGAAAAGCTAAAGAGAGAATACTTTTTTAAAGGTCTCAATTTTGCTTTCTCTACAAACCAGGCCAAGGGCTGGAGAGATGGTACAGTAGTTAAGAGTACTTCCAGAGAAGGAGGTAGTGGTAGTGATGATGAGATGAGGTTCCCCTTCCAGTGTCCAAATGGTTTAGAGTAGTTTTTTGAGCTCAGTGTAGAGGGATCTGACACCTTTTTTTGGCCTGCTTGAGCACCACACACACATAGTACACAGACATTCATGCTGGTGAAACATCATACACAATGCACGAATAAGAAAAAAATGTAGGCCAAGAAGAAGATGGATGGATGAATGAAAATGCACAATTTAATCTTTCTAAAAGAATGTTTCCAGGACTGGGAAGAAGATTCAGTTGGATAAACCAGTCTCTGTGTAAGCCTGACAACTTGAGTTCAGATCTCCAGAACCCACATAAAAAGCCAGAAGCAGCCCAATTATCTAATCTCAGAGCATGCCTACCAGGTGAGGCTTATCTAGGCTATAGGGTGAGTTTAGGTCCAGCCTGGGCAACTTAGAAGGAATTTAACTCAAAAGGACAAAAAGGGGCTGAAGGTATAAGTCAGCGGTAGAGCACTTGCCTAGAGTGGCTTAATTTCAGTCAACACTACTAGGGGAAGAGGGGCAGGGGGCAGGAGACATTACTTGTACACAAGTACATAAGGGCATGGGGCAGAGCATAATTGTAAGAGTCAAAACTCTTTTTGTTAGCTACAAATTAAAACACCTGGATTTCCTATACTTTTTTTTCTCCTCTTTTAAACAATTATAGGAGGCTGGGGATACTGCTGAATGAGTAAACTCAAGCCCAGCACTGCCAAAAATGTAAGCTAAATATGCCTTTCTCTGGCTTCCCAGTCTCTCAAATAGTCAGCAACATTTGGCATCTGAAATTCTGTTTCTGTTTACTGTATTAACCCTTTGAGATCAGATTATTTGTCTTATTCACCAAGTTGTACTATTACCTTGTGCCTGACAGTACTCAATAATTAATGATCAATTAGAATGGCTTGATGTTAAGAAATTATTATTAGCTGAGCCTGTGATCCCACTGAAAAAGAAGGCTAAGGTAATGCTCAGAAGTTTGAGGCCAGCACAAGTTACATAGGAAAAGTATTTCAAAAGAAAAAAAAAAGGAGCTGGAGAGATGGCTTAGCAATTAAGAGCACTGACTGATTTCCCAGCAATCTCATGATGGCTAACAACCATCCACTACCATCCACAAAAGAACTTAGCACTGTGTCTGAGACACATTGGTCGTTCAACATATGGTCATTTAACTAATACTTAATTGTACTTAATATTTACAAAGCACCGCACAAAGCTAAACTTATTTGTTTAGCTCTGTGGGAAACCTGGTTTTATCCACGAGCAATTAAATACCTTGTCTCAAATTCACCCAACTAATAAGCGGCGGAGGTAGAATTCAAAGTCAAGTTCTTTCACACTAATTAGAAAAATCAGTTGTTAAAGATTCTATTTGGGGTGTAAAGTTGTGGGACAAGGGCCCTGTGGGCTGGGCGGAAGTTTGTCTTTTTCTATGCAATCTGAGCTAGTATAGTATTTTTGGAATTGGGTAGGACACTTTCAAGTGTAACCTGAAACCAGCTATTCCTAATGCCCGGGTTTCTCCGACCAATTGCTCCTTTGTCTATTCTTGCGCAGGAGCAAGGGCAGATAAATGCAACCAGTGTGAAGGAGAGGCGTGCGGGCGTGCGGGAGAGTGTGTGGCACGGTGAGCACCGAGCCTCCAGCAGGCCCTCTTCACGCCCGCCCGATGGGCCAAGTGGCCCGCGCCTCCTGCAGCTCCTCCCGCCGGGCACCTCCTTGGCTTGGCGGAGCAGCTCCTGGGGCCGAGGGGGAGGAAGAGACTGAAAAAGTTTCTAAACCTTGCTTCTCCACGATGATTGGCCGAGTCAGACGCGTCCCAAGCGCGACAGCCAATGGGAGGCACGGGCCGAGCGGTTCCGATAGGGCTGGTCGGCAAGAAAGGCCTGCTAGCCCGCGCCTCCCTGGGATCTTCGCCGCCCGAGCTGGGTAAGTGACCAAGCCGACGCGTCCCCCAAACCTGCCCTCTCCAGCTTTCCACCTTCCATCCCTGAGCTCCGCTGTTCGCCCTGGGCAACTCTGTACCTCTTCTGCTGGCTGCTTCCCTTCCCTCAGAACGTCCTCAAGACCGGTGCCCGCTCCGCCCCACGGCCCCCAGTCTCTTCCCCTGCTCCTCGATCCCACTGTTCTCGGGTCCCCAACTGCTGCCACACGAGTACCAGCCTATATCCAAACTCCCCCTCAATGCCTATGGGTCTCGGTCCTGGACGTTTCAAATTTCCCTAGACAGCACTTTGGATCGGATAAACTTTATCCAATAAAGTGTGAGAGTGCTTACCCCACACCTTGGATGTTGGCCCAACTCTCCTACCTCATTGAGGTCCGGGGCACTCCGGAGTCACCTTGTCTCCAGAGCGACTTTATATCTTCTAAGTCATCTCGGTTTTGTTCCAGATTGTACATCCTCCTACTTTTTAGCCTGAATCTTCAACTTCTCTGGCTGGGTGGAGGTTTGTAATTTTCTCTGCCACCTGTTTCTGTGTATTGTGTGCTAGGATAACCTTTAAGAACTCAGAAGGGGTGCTTTTGAAGTGCAATGTAATACAAACTACTCCAGAGCCTGAGGGTATCAGACCACGCACCCCTCTGCCCAACACACTGACTGGTATTCAACCAGTTTTGAGGTTTAAGTAATTCCCCCTACAGAATTCCATATGGAGTTTTACAGAACTATGACCCTTCTGAAGTTGCAGGCAACTCCAGGTTTTATAGATTTGATAATTGTTTGCTACCTTGACTTAACCTGTAAGGATATTATTTTTACTTCTAAAGTTCTACCTTAGAACTTAGGAGCCTGGTGAGATTAAACCCCCTTTCTTTCAAAGGGAATTTCCTAGCATGAGCCTCTGTAGCCTGTACTGAGGGTGCACTGGGGTTGTGGGTGCAAGTGCTTTCTTTGTATATGGCCCAGCTGAAATCTTTGAAATGTTGGAGAGGGGCCCAAACCATGGTAGGAAGAATTCCCTAGCACCTTGATTGATAGAATAAAATGGCCTCCAAACAATAGTTACTGTTTTTATTCTTACTCAGATATAAATTCTTTTCCTTTTTTTTTAATTATCCCCCCCTCCCCCAGTAAATGAGAGTGAACCCAGGGTCTTCTGCATTCTAGGCAGGGCTCTATTCCTGAGTATAACCGAGTATAATAACCCTTTTCAAATGCAACCACATTTTCAACTCAAAACACAGCACTCACCTTAATCAGAATAATAGACATTTCCTTCTGGAACCCAGTATGAATTACAGTGGCTCAGGAGCACAGATTCCAGTTTCCTCAAGCACCATGCTCCACTGTTGCTTACATGAAATCTTATTGATTACAGAACAAAGAACGTAGTAAATTAAGGTGTTTACTACACTCGGTGTTAGGGGTCACAGAAGGGAAATTTCTAGTAGAGATTGGGGTGTGGAAGGCTAGAAGTCCACTCAGAACACATTTTAGTAACATCCATCCATGGCCTCTGCATCAGCCTCTGCCTCCAAGTTCCTGCCCTGTGTGAGTTCCAGTCCAGACTTTGGTGATGAACAGCAATGTGGAAGTGTAAACTCCCCACGTTGCTTCTTGGTCTGATGTCTTTTGCAGTAATACAAACCCTGACTAAGACAGGATACTTTTAGTCAAAGAGACTAAAAGTAGCACAAGATAATTTGCCTCTGATTTGCAACATTTTAACTATCCACAATCTTGAAGTTCAGCCATTTAGTCTTGTAGAATCTTTAACATAAGTGCACTTGGCCCTAGTTCTTTCCCTCTTCACTCTTTTCTTCCTTCCTCCTGGAAACTTCAGTTCATAATGTTACTGTAAATTGTCTTATTTTTTCCTTCTCCTCCTCCTCCTCCTCCTCCTCCTCCTCCCTCCTCCTCCTCCTCCTCCTCCTCCTCCTCTTGGTTTCTTTTACCAAAATTTTATTATAAAGAATTGTATCAGGTACAAGTTCAAACTAAGTGCCTGTTCAGCCACATTCTGGTACTTTGCTTCTAGATCCTTTCTAATCGTTGTTACAGAGAGGGAGACAACAGCTGTCAAGACTGCTTTTCTAGCTTAGTGCATATAGTTCTGATTTAACATCATCATGGTTTCCCAGTTGTCCTGTGCTGCTAGTTCATGTTAGAGAATGGTGAGTGGCCCTTTGAAGACAAGAGCATGTCCTTGCATGTCTTTGTACTTAAGCAGCATAAAGACAGAAGCTAGGCTTAGGGACTTTTTTTTTTTTTTAAAAGATTTATTTATTATATATAAGTACACTGTCACTGTCTTCAGATACACCAGAAGAGGGCATCGGATCTCATTTACAGATGGTTGTGAGCCACCTTGTTTTTGAACTCAGGATCTCTGTAAGAGCAGTCAGTGCTCTTAACCACTGAGCCATCTCTCCAGCCCAGGCTTAGTGACTCTTGATGTGTTTGACCACAGTGACATCACTTCTGTAAATGCATACCACATGTCCATCATCACACAGGTCCTATGTGAATATTTAGCTCTTTTCTCTTCCCTACCTCTCCCTTTCCTTCCTCTCCCTCCCTCTCCCCCCCTGTGTGTTTTCTCTGTCCTGAACTTGCTCTATAGACCAGGCTGGCCTCAAACTCATGGAGATTCTCCTGCCTCTGCCTCCCAAGTGCCGAGATTACAGGTGTCTACCATCTCCTGACTCCCATTCACCTCTTGTTTTGATAGAGATATAAACTTGGGCTTGAGAAGGGTATTGGTTCGTGTGTGTTCGAGTATTAAGGACCAGCTTGGCTAGCTTTGTTCACTCAGATATCACTTTATATCTTTTCTAGGAATTTGAAATTAGAGGTATATGTTTTGAGTGTCTTTTCATACAGTTTTGTAGATTTAATTTTGGGGGACCCCTCTCAACAAAACCAATCCTAGGGACTGAGTTGATGCAGCCACTAAAATTCTTATTTCAAAGTGTGAGGACTTAAGTGGTATCCCCAGCACTCACATAAAAAGCTGGTGTGATGATGCACAGCTGCGATTTATAGTGCTGGGCTTTGGGGATAGGAGGGCCCTGAGGCTTGCTGCCCAGCCAGTGGAGCAGAATGTGAGCCCAGGTTCAGTGAGAGACCTTGCCTCAAAAAAAAAAAAAAAAAAAAAGTGGATGAAGACACTTGATATCTGCTTCTGGCCCTGCATGCACTGTAACACCTGCACACACACAGCAAACCATGCTGAAATGAATTCTTAGAAGTGTAAAACCAAGTTATAGGAAGCAGGTGCTTTTTAAAATTTACTGTTTGAATTTTGTGTGGTGTATGTACTTATTAGCATGGGGGTACTGTGTGGAGTACCAGAAGTATGAGAGGTATCTTCAAGTATTTTCCATCTTCTTTTTTTTTTTTTAACTTATTTCATATATGTGAGTACAGAAGAGGGCATCAGATCCCATTACAGATGGTTGTGAGCCACCATGTGGTTGCTGGGAATTGAACTCAGGACTCTGGAAGAGCAGTCAGTGCTCTAACCACTGAGCCATCTCTCCAGCCCAGTATTTTCCATCTTAACTTTTGTATTTCTTTTTTTAAGGCTCACTGAACTTGAAACTCCTTAGTTGTCTGACCAATGAGCTTTAGGGATCTTTCCTATCTCTATCTCCCCACACCCAGCATTGGGGTTCTAGAACATCAATGTTCAGCGTTTTACAATGGTGTTTTGGATTTGAACTTAGGTTCTCATGTTTGTATGAGAGCCCTTTACTGGTTGAGCCATCTCTCCTGCCCTGCCAAACATATTTGTGTGACTCTGAATGGCAGATTCATCCACAGAGGCGTAGGATGGCACCAAGACATTGAGAAGCAGGTTACCAATTCATAACTAATATAAATGGAAATCATATTCTCTTAGTTTTTGAGAGTACTGGGAATTAAACCTCTGTGTGCTAGCTGAGTACTCCCCTGACTGAGCTACCTACCTGGTTCTTGATTTCAATTTTATTTTTGAGATAAGGTCTTGGTCTTCCTAAGTTGTCTAGGCTGGGCTCACATTTAAGAATCCTCTGCCTCGGGTTGGAGATTTAGCTCAGTGGTAGAGTGCTTATGTAGCAAGCGCAAGGCCCTGGGTTCGGTCCCCAGCTCTGAAAAAAAAAAAAAAAAGAGTAAAGAATCCTCTGCCTCACGTGCCATAGTAGCTAGGATTGTTGGCATGGACCGCCACTCTGCTCTAGTGTTCATTTTTAAGATAGGCACAAAGCTATGTGTACTGTAACCTGGTATTAACACCTATTATAATGGTGTTTTAAAAGACTGTGGTCCAAACTGACTTCCTGCTAATCTATGTGCAACTTTGCAGTTCTTGAACTTGACTTCAAAAAGACTACATTTGGGTTTAGTTGCTTCCACCACTGCTTCATGGTTGTTAGAGATGGATGATGGGTGCAATAGCTACTGCCTCTGGCTGTTCCTGCCTCTCTTCCTTCCTCCTTCCCCCTCCTCTTTCTCTCTTTTCTCCTTCTCTCTTGCCTTCTCTTCCTCCTCATTTTTTTCCTCACTATCATCTCAGGGTTTATGTGCCCCAGGCTGACCTTCAACTGGCCTTCTCAAGGATGATCTTGAATTTCTGGTCCTCCTGCTTTTGTCTCCTGGATGCTGAGATTACAAGCAGGCAAAGGAGGAAATCCAGGACTTCATGAACGTTAGGTAAACTCTGTACCAACTGCGCTTCATCCAGGTCTCTGCATCTCCTTTAAGCATCAGTGATTGCTTTGCCTATCTCCTGGAACAGAACAGCCTAACAAGGCTAATGCCTCTTGAAAATTTGTTACACAGTAAACTTCAATAAATAACTCTGAAAGAAATGACTTCTTCATGAACATCTTGCATGCTTTCTGTGGTAGAGAGCAGTGTTGCAGGAATTTGTGAGATGCTTCCAAATAAAAAGAAAAATCTTACATTTTGAAGATTGCAGTTTCATAAGTAAGAGTTACACAACTGTCACTTGTCTCTTGTGGCTTTCCTCCTCCTTTAAAGTGTTTTTTAAAATGTAAATGGTTTTGATGGAAATGCCATTCCTGTGCTGTTACTTGGTATGGGAGTTATCAAACTGAGTCCTGGTCCTGCTCAGTTTCTCTGCAGTACCTGATATTTAGATTCACAGACTCTTCTCTTTTTTTTTTTTTTTTTTTTTTTTTCAGAGCTGGGGACCGAACCCAGGGCCTTGCGCTCGCTTAGGCAAGCGCTCTACCGCTGAGCTAAATCCCCAACCCCCAGACTCTTCTCTCTATAATGAGGGCCTCTCTCTCCCATTTGTGAGAGCAACACTGTGATGGTTTGTATATGCTCGGCCCAGAGAGTGGCACTATTAGAAGGTGTGGCCCTGTTGGAGTAGGTGTGGGCTTTAAGACCCTCCTTCTAGCTGCCTAGAAGCCAGTATTCTGCTAGCAGCCCTCAGATGAAGATGTAGAACTCTCAGTTCCTCCTGCACCATGCCTGCCTGGATGCTGTCATATTCCCACCTTGATGATAATGGACTGAACCTCTGACCCTGTAAGCCAGCCCCAATTAAATTTGTCCTTGTAAGAGTTGCCTTGGTCGTGGTATCTGTTCATAGCAGTAAAACCCTAAGTAAGATAAACATCTCCCCTAAGTAAGACACACACAACTTCCATCAGTTTCTTTCCTGAAGATCAAGTTGTAAACTTCACTAGGCAAGATAATGATTTGAGAAGTTGTTGTTGTTGTTGTTGTTTCTGCCAAGCACTTTGGCACATGCTTACAGACCTAGTATTTAGGAAGTTGAAGCAAAAAATATCATAAATTCAAAGTCAGCATGAAATACATAATGAGTTCCAGGCTAGCTGGGGTTACATAGTAAGATCCTGTCTCAAAATCCTCTCTCCCCTCCCACTCCTGTCTCCCTCTCTGCCTTGCCCTTCCTCTTCCCTGTATGGGTTCATGTTCATGTGTGTGCAGGTGTATGTTCATATGGAGATCAGATCTTGTAAGACAAGGTCTGTTTGTTTGTAGCTTATATACAAAGCTAGCTGGCTCATGAGCTTCTGAGGATCCTGTCTGTCTCTTATCTTGCTGAGAGAACACTGGAATTACAAACATGTGCTACCACATCTGACTTTACCTCAGTGCTGGGGCTCTGAACTCAGCTTGTCACACTTGTTTAGCAAGCGCTTTACCCAGTTACCTGTCTCCTCAGCTCAGGAAGCCCCTTTCTAAAACTCCTCTGGCAGCAGTACTAGCTATGTTTACTAAACTGGGAACTGTATCCAGTACCAGCAGGGAGTGGATTCTCTGCTATAAGCTTCAATTGATTATAGCTTCTCTGGTGATGATTTTGACAGGATCCCATCTCTCTAGGTTCATTTGCAACCTTTTCCTATTGGATCCTTTCTCAGACAGGCTGTTCCTTGTGAGTTTCTATCTGTAGCTATGCAGAAGGCCTCGATCTAGACATTCAGGGTCAGAGGATCACCTAGCCCTGGTTTATTGTACGTAAATTTATTGCATGGGCTCAGTTTGGGCTTGGTTCAGCTCCTGAGCTGGTGTTTCAGTGTAAGTTAGACCCATTGCTGAGCCATTCATAGATGTAGAGGCATGTTTAGGCTTGGTCTTTCCCAGATGCTGTCCCGGCTACCTGAACCACACAGAATGAGAATGGAGCATTGGGGTACTATTACAAGAAGATGGCAGAATCAGTGAGCAATGGGGGGAGGGGGGTGTTTATAAATCATTCACTTTCTGTCACTTCAACTATGGGTATGATGACAAAAGTGACATGTTTTCTCTGAACTGGGAGAGAGTAGGTCTCTTGTTTGTAGCTTGTATGCCAAGCTAGCTGGCTCATGTAGCTTCTGAGAATCCTGTCTCTTGTCTCTTGTAATGAGAGCCAAGCAGTAGTGTTGGTTTTGTCTTGAAGAGTGATATTTGTGTCTGTGTGTGTGTGTGTGTGTGTATAGAGTTCTGTCCCTGTGCTCACCTAGGTCTGTGCAGTCCTACATAGAACTTCCTTCCATTTCCTTCTGCCACAAGAGGAGCAGGGGTTTTGAAGATACCTTGTTTTGATCTAAGGGCCAGATGTTAAATGTTTGTGCAGAGATAAACGTAAGCCTTGGGCTGTAACTGAAGATAGACTACTTTTTATTTGGATTTAGTTTTGATTTGAGAGGAAGCATTTTTTTTTCCTAATTTGATCTAGCATGAAGTTCAGTCTTTTAGTGTTGCTTTTTGTTATGTTTTGCTGTTTGTTTTTAATTAAAGACCAGCTGCTACCCAGAAAAGCTGCTAATTTCAAACTTTACTCCTAGACATCATGCCACAGGAAGAGTGAGCTCTTGCCCATTTTACCATGGAGGACTCAGGAAAGACTTTTGGATCAGAGGAGGAAGAAACAAACTATTGGAGAGACCTGGCCATGACCTACAAGCAGAGGTCAGTCCTGCAGCTTCCCTCCGTGTTCTCCCTGGGAGGGTGGTGGGCACCATGCCTTATCTTGAGATGAAGAAACTAGGATCACCGTTCTCTACAGAGGCCCCCGAGCAACTGAGAGCTCAGACAGCCTGCCCATGGAGCAGCTGTGAGGGGGAGAGTTGGAATTTGAACTACAAACTGAGTCACCTAATCATTCTAACATATCATTGTATGTTCTGGGTGGGTCTTTATATCAGGTCTTCTATGGAGAAGGTTTGCCTGTGCCTATCAAAATAGGCCGTTGCTGAAGAGATGCCTCAAGGTTAAGAACACTTGTTTTTGTAGAGGATCCAGGGTCAGTTCCCAGAAGCCACATGGTAACTTACAGCCAACCTTAACTCTAGTTCCAGAAGATCTGATGCCTTCTTCTGACCTGCTTGGGCATCAGGCTTGCATTTGGTCCACATACATGCATGTAGGCAGAACACTTGTACACAGAAAATAAAATTGAAAAAAGTTAGCCTCTTGAAGATTTTGAACTTGAAAACTGGTGTTTCAGTGCACGCATCTAATAGTGGAGAGGGAGAGATGGATTCAGCACTGTGTAACTCAGGCTGATCTTGAATTTGATCTTGAATTCTTGAGCCTCCTGCCTCAGACTCCTGAATGCTAAGATTATAGCTGTGTACTTCAATGCCAGTTCTTATAAACTGTCATCTTTTCCATAAAATGGGAATAATGGTAGCTGAATAAAGTCATGATCCACACACCAATACCAGCATCATTAATTCTGTGATAAATGTATTTGTAATACTGCTACAGGGCAGAGAATACTCAGGAGGAACTCCGAGAATTCCAGGAAGGAAGCCGGGAATACGAAGCTGAATTGGAAACTCAGCTGCAGCAAGCTGAAACCAGAAACCGGGACCTATTATCAGAGAATAACCGCCTTCGAATGGAGCTGGAGTCTGTGAAGGTGAGGGGCCCCAGGGGACATGTGTACAGGAAGGAATGGCTTGTGGCATTCCTTGCATGGCTGGAGAAGCAAGGAAGTGGCTGCACCAGGCCCACTACTTTCTGTCCTCCCTGTGTCTGGTTATTGTATCTTTTCTTCCCCAGTAGGTGGAAATCTGTGATGAGCAAGCCATATACATGGCCTACAGCCCTTCTTGGTGGTGTCTGTACTGGTTTCACAAGGGACATGGCAAGGAGAGTTCTTCAGAGACTGCAGTGTCAGAATTGTAGCTCTTTGAGACTGAGTCAGATAGCCCAGGCTCACTGTGACCAGCCCTGAATTTACATGTAGCTGAGGGTGGCCTTGAACTCATTGCATTCACTTCCTAAGTGCTAGGATTAAGGGTAATCACCATCCTGCCTGGCTCTAGAATGTCTCCTACTTGTATATTACAAGGTACAGTATGGCATCTCTTAGCTGAATATGGCTATTGAAATGAAAGCTAATGAGGAAAACAATTAATTCTACTAACATTACCACAGTTCAAGTGTTCTGTAGCCACATATAACTCACGGGTTTCACTTCTGGGTACAGGGACTACAGAATATCCTCTTCTAGAACAGTCTGTTGGACCATGCCAGTCATAATCAGGTTTATTAACTGGGCACTACAATAGTCCTACTCGGACTCCTTCTTGGCTTTATTTTCCATGGTTTGGGTTACCAGTAATCAAACAAAATCCAAAAAATATTAAATGGGAAATTCCAGAAATAAACAAGTTATACATCTTAAATAAGTTTTATTATGGTATAATATAATTATTCCATTTTGTAATTATTACTAATTTCTTAGTTTGTAAACTAAGTATTATATGGTAAGACAGCAAACATGGGAATAACAAAACATGTATAGGGTTTGGTGGTCTCTGAAGTTTTGGGGGGATGTAGCATAATGTCTTAGAATGTGTCCTCTCGGTAAAAATGAAGCTGGGGCCTGGGTGAGTGCTTGTGGCTATGAATACCTTGAATGATTCATTTGAAGGTTCATGGGCTCTGCAAGGACCAGGTGAGAGTGGACAGGATGGTGGTAGCAGGTAGTGAGAGGATTAGCAGGCACGTGGTTGGGAAAGTTGGGGCATACATTCTTTGGATGACTGTCACTTACCATTCACAGCATCTTCCATTGTCCTGGCTAGTTTTTTGTCACGCTGAAGTCATCTGAAAGGACGGAACCTCAGTTGAGAAAATGTCTCCACCATAGGGCATTTCTTAATTAGTGGTTATGGGGGAGGGCCTAGCCCATTGCACAGGGGGCCATTCATGGGCTGGTGGTCTTAAGTTCTATAAGAAGGAAGGCTGAGCAAGTCATGAGGAGCATGCCAGTAAATAACATCCCTCCATGGCCTCTGCATCAGCTCCTGCATCTAGGCTCCTGTACTGTTTGAGTTCCTGTCCTGACATCCTTTGATGAACCATGATATGGAAATATAAGCCAAATAAACCCTTTCCTCCAAGTTGCTTTGGTCATGGTGTTTCATCACAGTAATAATAACCCTAACTAGGACAACAACTGCTTCTCTTCTGAAATTTTAGGTCTATGGAGAGAAGGTTCTGTTAACTGAGCTCAGGGGAGGCTAGGAGAGGAGGCCTGAAGCTGCCTCATAGGGGTCATTTGAAGAAATACTTCAGAGACTTTAAAATGGAGAGACATTCCTTACGATGTTGGGGTCATGTTGAGGCTGTGCCTCAGGTGGGAACTGAGAATGGTTGCACAAAAGCCCCAACACTACATAAACTGTACATGGTAGCTCATGACTATCCATGCAAGGTGGACAGGACAGGCAGTTCAAGAGTATCCTTTGCTTCTTGGGTACATAGTTTGTTTGAGGCTGGTTTGGCACACATGAAATACTATCTCAAGGAAAGAAGATGAGGTACTGTTGTTGGGGTAGAAGGAAGAAGAATACATTCAGTGGCCAAAGCCATCAAATGTCTTGTACAGGTAGATAGCACTGTCCATCAGTGACATCCCGTGTTTGATGGGATAATAAGGAAGAGATACAAACATGGATTGTCACAGTCTTCAGTTACTGACCAGGCTTTCTGTTCTGTCCTGCAGGAGAAGTTTGAAATGCAGCATTCAGAGGGTTACCGGCAGATCTCGGCCTTGGAGGATGACCTGGCTCATACAAAAGCCATTAAAGACCAACTGCAGAAATACATCAGGGAACTGGAACAAGCCAATGATGACCTGGAAAGAGCCAAACGGTAGGTGGGGCAAGGGAAGTTTTGTGAGGTGACAACCACAGACTTGAGTGTGAAAGAACGCAGTGCTGAGCATGACAAAGCTCTAATGGCTCATGGGCCAGATGCAGTATGTTTGCCATTTCTGTTGTTCTGCCTGCCTTCCTAAAGATGAGAGCGTTTTGTTTTTGTTCTCCTCCTCCAGTTTAAAGGATTGCCCTCTGGATTTCTTTTTCTTTTTTTTTTTTTTTTTAAATATTTATTTATTTATTTCATGTGTGTGTGTACACTGTAGCTGACTTCAGACACACCAGAGGAGGGCATCAGATCCCATTATAGACGGTTGTGAGCCACCATATGGTTGCTGGGAATTGAACTCAGGACCTCTGGAAGAGCAGTCAGTGCTCTTAACCTCTGAGCCATCTCTCCAGCCCGCCCTCTAGATTTCTTATAGAATAGGACTGTTTATTATACACTCTTGCTTACCTGAAAATGTCTTTATTTTTTCTCCATTCTTGCATACATGTATGCATGTGTAAATACCCATGTATACCCATGAACATTTGTATTTGTGAATGTAAGTGCACACTTAACAGAAATCGGGACAAACTTGAGTATTCCTGGTCCTTACCTTCCATGTTAGACTCATGTCAGCTGGTCTGTGAGCTTTCAGATTATCTTATCTTCTGTCTCTGCCTACCATCTCACCATAGGCATGGCTGAGGCTGCAGACACTCAATTTTAACAGATGGCTTTTACATGGGTTTTGGAGATTAGAATTCAGATCTTCACCCTTGTGAGTCCCTATCAGCTCTTCTCTCTGTGGAGTTTTGAGATAGGGTCTTGCTGTGTACCCTCCAGCTCACTGCTGTGTTGCTTCCTGACTTGTCTTCAAGGATCTGCTCTGCCTTTTTTTTTTTTTTTTTGAAACAGACTTTCTGGTGGGTTGGAACTCAGTGTATACCAGGTTGGCCTCAGATTCATAACAAGGCTCCTAATCGACACTCCCATCACCCAGTGCTGGGATTTCAGGTATGCACTACTGTGCTGGCTTGGAGGATATTTTCATTAGATGCAGAATTCTAGCCTGACAGGTTTGGACTTTGAAGGCAATCTTCTGCAATTGTTGCTTCTCTGTGTCTGAAGAACTATTTTCTATCATTGCTCTTGGGTTCTCTTCAGCTTTGGTTTTCCTTGGTTTGGTGGACTGTGCTCCTGGCTGTGGCTTTCTGTGGTTTGGTGAACTGTGCTCCTGGCTGTTGGTGGACTGTGCTCCTGGCTGTGTTTTTCTGTGGTTTGGTGGACTGTGCTCCTGGCTGTGTTTTTCTGTGGTTTGGTGGACTGTGCTCCTGCCTGTGTTTTTCTGTGGTTTGGTGGACTGTGCTCCTGCCTGTGTTTTTCTGTGGTTTGGTGGACTGTACTCCTTGGCAGGTTGGGGCCACGGTATGCCAAAGAGATTATACAACACAACAAATCTCATGCAAGAGATTTATTTGAGGCAAAGGTGGGTCTCAGAGTTAGGTCATGAGAGACAGAGACAGAGCAAGAAAGTGGATACCAGGGACCCTTTAAAAGGGTGTGTGTCCCATTTAGTGGCTGGTGACTTGGCTGCTGGTGCTGAGGTGCTGAAGGCAGACTGGAGCTAAAATTTTTCTTTCATCAAATTTCACTTTGGTCACTCTTTTTCATTTGTTTGTTTGTTTGATTGCTTTTGAGATAGAATCTCACTAAGCACCTCTGGCTGTCCTAGACTCAATATGGAGACCAGGCTCTCCTCAGATTTACAAAGATCTCCCTGGTTCCTCTTTCCTTTTGAGGCATGATCTGGATTCTGTCCAGACATGAATCCTGTCATGGATCTCAGAGGTTCTGTTCCTCCCATTTCTTTTTTTCTCCCTGGTCTATGCAGTATGTTGACATGGTTGTGCCAGGTACATGCAGGGAGTAGAGCTCGACTTCGGGCATCTTCGTCTGTTACTCTTCATCATAGTTCTTGAGGCAGGATTTTTCACTGAACCTGGAACTTGCTGTTCTGGCTAGACTGACTGCTAGACAGCTCCTAGGTTTCTCTTGTCTCCAGCTTGCACACAATGAGGTTTCATACATTTGCCACCATACCCAGCTTTTGTGCAGATGCTGGAGATCCAAACCCAGCTTCTCACGTTTGCACACAAGCACTTTACACACTGAGCCATCTCCCCAACCCTTCACTTGTTTTTCTAGTCTTGTCTGTTTCTATTGTTTTAATTAAAAATTCTCTTTCCTTTAATCTGCTATTAGGCTGGATATTGCTAAAATTCCTTCACAGTTACCTCTTCTAAGGTCCAAATGAAAACTGAGGCATGATTCTTCTTTAAGTTCACTTTGGGGAAACAATGAGTTCATTGGACTTCCTTACAGAGCATAGGTCACTTACAGCATGTTGGTGCTTCTCCCCCAAAAGGCACACCCAGTAGGGATGAAGGCTTCCCAGTAGCAACATAAATGGAGCCTTCCTCCCCTAGACTTCTGTTTTCTAGCTCTTCTGTGAGGCCATATGTAATTAAGGCAGAGTTTTGTAGTTGCATGCTTTAGGTAGTAGGGAGTCTGATACTCAGGTGAGGGTCTTGTAACAACCCTCCATGTTGGGCTATAAACACTCAACAAGCCCGACTGGGATGAAGCCTTTGCAAGGGGATGCAGGCAGATGTGTCTGAACTCTCCAAGATGACTGTTGCTTGGCCTGGAGGCCAGTCAGTCACTGAATCAAATGAAATTTGATTTAAACATTGTTTTTTCGGAACTAGAATTTCCATTTTGTTGGGGGGTTTTTTTGTTTGTTTGTTTTGTTTTCTGTTTTTTTGTTTTTTTGTTTTTGGTTTTGTTTTATCTCTTTTCCTACACTGAGCTTTCTTTCTGTCTCGGATCCTGTGCATAGTCACAGTGGCTGTCTTTAACCTTTGACCTATTTCCAGCAAGATCATCTCAGTGTTGATCCAGTAATTGTATTTTTCTCTTGAGTTCTGTCAGGTTTTCATTGTCTAAGCCCAGTCGGTTTGGATTGGGTTTGAACACTGTAGTCCATGTATCCTGAGCCTGTTTGCCTCTGTCTCCTTTTCCCAGGCAGATCACGTAGCAGAGCTTGCACTCCACACCGTCTTCTGTCTGTGGTGGGTAGTAGCTGAAATGCCTTTGGTTATTTTTAGAGTTTTCCCCTGTGTGCTCAGGTTCAGAGGTCAGCCAGAAATATGGGCAAGGGTTGTGCAGGTTTTGAGGCCCCCTTGATGGTGCTCATTTTCTGTCAGTACAGTTTTTAAAAGTAAAATTCTCTAATGATGCAGAATCAACAGCACTGCTCCCTGTTCCCAGTGCTGGGGAGTCTCTGTCTTGCCTGCCTGTGGATGACAGCCTTCACGGTCATGTTTACTTTTTATCCTTATGGTTAGAATATGACGCTGCTCCAGTTTGCTTTTCTTCACATGGATGCACACTGTTTACTCAACCTTTCCTTATTTCCCCTAGGATACTGAACTCCACTCCATTGCACATTAATTTTTTATTTATCCCAGCATCTATTTCTGGGTTCATATTTGGTCCAGTCTATAGTTGGTAGTATATGTCCTGGCTGGTTTTATGTCAACTAGACTCAAGCTAAAGTCATCTGAAAGGAGAGAAACTCAATGACAATGACTCCATAAGATCAGGCCTGGAAGGCATTTTTAAATTAGTGATTGATGGGGGAGGGCCCAGCCCTCTGTGGGTTATGCTATCCCTTAGCTGGCAGTCCTGGGTTCTATAAGAAAGAAGGCTGAGCAAGCCAGTAAGCAGCACTCCTTCATGGCCTCTACATTATCTCCTACATCCAGGTTCCTGCCCTGCTTGAGTTCTTGCCCGAACTTCCTTCAGTGATGACTATGATGTGAAAATGTAAGCCAAGTAAATCCTTTCCTCCCTAGGCCCGTGGCTTTCACCCCAGTGATAGTAATTAAGATAGTATGTGAAGCCACATAATGAAGCAAGCCAGTGTCATTTCCACACATACATCTTTTATAAAAAGCAGGTCACATATTCAGAGGGTGAGTGTATTCTACCCACAGTAAGGCTCCAGCAAGGGTGTAGGTGCAGGAACAGATGAAGAATTAGGATCACAGTTCCCTGCTCCCAAACCCCATGGGAGAGAGAGCTTACTGCCCAGACAGGTGGGCACTGGATATGCAACGAGGACCCTGCATTCTGCTGCCTACAGGAAACACATCTCAGAGACAAAGACAGACACTACCTCAGAGTGAAAGGCTGGGAAACAACTTTCCAAGCAAATGATCCAAAGAAGCAAGCTGGAATAGCCATTCTAATATCGAATAAAATGCCAAGGACTACACACCGAAAGGAAATGACTGCCTTCCAACAGCCATTAACTGCCTATAACTCCAAAGGTCTTCTAACCAGCTTTGATAAAGAGCAGGGGATACGGACCAAATTGTTCATTGTAAATCCAGCCTCCACCCTTCCCAGTCACTGGAACTTAACTGCTCTGTACCTGTATTTCCCAGCATATAAGAAGAGAATAACTGTGGAGGGCATGGGAATCTTGTGCTTCCAGATAAACACTAGCAAAACCAGGAATGTTAGGACACAAGCTTGTCTCTTCAAGAGGAAGGATGTAGACCTGTTTAAACCAGAAAGCAGGGAGTGGATGTTGTTATTAGCCTGTGTCTGTGCTACCTGTAAGGTTGGGCTACACCTGAATCCCCAGACTTTCCCTGCTAGACCTTCATGTTCAGTTTTGTTTCTCAGTCAATAGAACCAGTACCTAATGAAGATGTCACATAGACTTTGTAACTTGGTGACCTCTGGGATGACCTAGACCACCCCAGATCTTCCCCTCAGTCCCTAAGCTATAAAACCCATTTTTTTTTTTTCGGAGCTGGGAACCAAACCCAGGGCCTTGCGCTTGTTAGGCAAGTGCTCTACCACTGAGCTAAATCCCCAACCATAAAACCCATTCTTATGGAAGAGACTACATGTACTTTGCAAGTGTTTCCATGTAGTCAATCTTAAGCTTGATTGAGATAATTGTCACTGGGAGAACTTTTTTCCCAAAGTTTTGCTGTTCTTTAATATGTCTGGAATAATCTGCCTGGTGACAGAATCTAGACGTTTGAACTAGCACGGGCTGAGTAAGTTGTATTGAACCGGACTTCCTTGCCTCATCCAGATCATTTCTCTGTTGGTGGTAGTGCTTGCGGAGACCACCCCAAATAATGTCACCCAATCGGTAGGATTATTACAAGACCTGGGTTGATGTGGGTCTCTGTGCAGCATGTGGTGACAGCATTAGCCTCATAGGAGCATCATCCCCTTATTGGTTATGTTAGCTTGGTTGTTTGTTCCTTTTGACCTTAGCAATTCTGGATCTAATATGATTGCACATTAGACTTGCAGATGAGCCTTGTGAGCTACATATTACACCTTTTAGAAGCAAATGCTACTGATAATTCTGTTAGCATTCTTACACTGCTGTGACATAATACCGAATGTGAACAATTTAAAAGTGAGATGCACGTTAGCTCGTGGTTTCAAGGGCTTCAATGCACAGTTCTTGGCTGTCTTGCTTCTGGGCCTGTGGTGAGACATCACATACAGCATTCAGAGTGTGTGATATTCAGAGTGTGTGCTTGCCTAATGCTGGCGAGGATGTGGAGAAAGAGGAACACTCCTCCGTTGTTGGTGGGATTGCAGACTGGTACAACCATTCTGGAAATCACAATGACTTTATGAAATTCATAGGCAAATGAATGGAACTGGAAAATATCATCCTGAGTGAGGTAACCCAGTCACAGAAAAACACACATGGTATGCACTCATTGATAAGTGGCTATTAGCCCAAATGCTCAAATTACCCTGGATGCACAGAACACATGAAACTCAAGAAGGATGTCCAAAATGTGAATGCTTCACTCCTTCTTTAAAAGGGGAACAAGAATATCCTTGGGAGGGAATAGGGAGGCAAAGTTTAGAACAGAGGCAGAAGGAACACCCATTCAGAGCCTGCCCCACATGTGGCCCATACATATACAGCCACCAAACTAGATAAGATTGATGAATCAAAGAAGTGCAGGCTGACAGGAACCGGATGTTGATCTCTCCTGAGAGACACAGCCAGAATACAGCAAATACATAGGTGAATGCCATCATTAAACCACTGAACTGAGAATGGGACCCCAGTTGAAGGAATCTTAGAAAGGACTGAAAGAGCTTGAAGGGGCTCGAGAACCCATATGAACAACAATGCCAACCATCCAGAGCTTCCAGGGACTAAACCACTACCCAAAGACTATACATGGACTGACCCTGGGCTCCAACTGCGTACATAGCAATGAATATCCTAGTAAGAGCACCAGTGGAAGGGGAAACCTTTGGTCCTGCCAAGACTGAACCCCCAGTGAACATGATTATTGGGGGGAGGATGGTAATGGGGGAGGATGGGAAGGGGAACACCCATAGAGAAGGGAAGGGGTAGGGGTTAGGGGGATGTTGGCCCAGAAACCGGAAAGGTAATAACAATTGAAATGTAAATAAGAAATACTGAAGTTGGGGTTGGGGATTTAGCTCAGTGGTAGAGCGCTTGCCTAGGAAGCGCAAGGCCCTGGGTTCGGTCCCCAGATCCAAAAAAAACAAAAAAAAAAAAAAAAAAAATACTCAAGTTAATAAAGATGGAGAAAAAAAAAAAAAGAATTAGGATCAATAATGCAGTTTTCCACAAGAAGTTAGTCCATTCACACAGTTCAAAACTATGAAAGGAAGGGTTAGAGGTTCCCCCCCCCCAAGATTTGTTCTTTTCATTTTTAATTATATGTATGTATAAATGCTCCTGTGTGTTGGTAAATACAAAAGCCCAAAGAGGCTTCAGATCCCCTGGAGTTGGGGGCCACAGAGAGATTGTGAGCACTTTATTGAGTTCTGAGTACCAAACTCAGTTCTTTATAAACACAGCAACCACCCTTTTTTCCTGTAGTTTGGACTGTGCTCTTAGTGTGGTTTCTCATTAATTAATTAATTTATTTATTTATTCATTTTACATCCCAATATCAGGCCCCCTCCTCCCAGTCTCCCCCTCACACAACCCCTCTCCCAAGCCCCATCCACTTTTCCTCTGAGAAGTAGGAGGCCACGATGGGTATTACCCATCCTGGTACAACGAGTCTCTGCAGGACTAGGTGCATCCTCTCCCATGTAGTAGTCACACTTAACCACTGAACCATTCTCACCAGCTCAAGGGGTATTTGCTTGTTGAATTTTTTAAAGGTTTTAAATTTTTGTGTGCATGGACAGAGAGGACATTGATCCAAAACTAGAGTTAGAGACAATTATAAATTGCCATGTAGGTGCTGGGAATTGAACCTCTAGAAGAGCAGTGATTTTAACCACTGGACTATCTCTCCAGATCCTTTTTAAAAGATTGTAATTGTGTGTATAGATATTTATATGTGAGTATAGGTGCTAGTAGAGGATGCTAGAGGTGTGGATCCCCTGGAGCTGGAGTTAGAGGCACCTGACATGGGTGTTAGGAACTGAATGTTGGTCTCCTAAAGGGGCAGTACACCACGAACTCTTAACACTAAGGTATCTCTAACCCCAGGGGAGTTTGTTTGGCTTGGTTTTATGATTGATTGATTGATTGTATATGAGCTCTCTCTATATATAAACACCTGATGCAAGAAGAGGGCATTGGATCTCATTACAAATGGTTGTGAGCCACCATGTGGCTGCTGGGAATTAAATTCAAAACCTCTGGATAAGCAGAGAGTGCTCTTAACCGCTGAGCTCTCTCTTTAACCCTATTTGTTTTTAATGGAAATTCAAACAAATAGAAAACAGATACTGTTTAGCACTCTGTCATGAAAGTGGAAGGGTCTCATGAAACCCCCACTTTTCCCTGAGAATTTATGAGTTGTTAATGGTTGCAGCTAGGAGCGGAGATTTTTCTTTAGTGATGCAGCACTCTAAGACGGCCATACCCCGAGGGGGCCACCCTTACTGGCTTGTTGGGTCACACACACACACATACTAAAAATAAACAAAAGGAGATAATGGGAAAGGGTAACGGACAAAAAAGGGTAATGAATGGTTATGGTTAATATGATCAAAATGATGCTTATGTATGAAAATAACATAAAAAGACCTTTATGTGTAATTAATATATGCTGATAGAATACAGCAAAAGGCATTGTTATTCTTCCATCTCTGGTCCCCCATAATGGAACACTTTGTATTCAGAGTTGTACATCTTGCTTTTCCACTTAACAATGGATGCTGGAGATATCTGTCTGTTGAAGGATACAAAACATCCTTGTTCTTTTTTTCCAAACACATACGTAATTGTCTACTGAATGGTTAACATTGGCTGAGAACCATGATGACTTACTTATCCAGGTTCCTGGGGATGTGTCTTGCTATTCTTAATTTCTTTACTGATCAGAGAGTCTGTGTAACAAACAACCTCCCATGGTACCACAATGTGTACCTGTGTAGTGGGGTTCCATACATGGGATGACCTTGTCTGAGAACACTGGCCTGTGTGACTTGGAAAAGTATTGTCCATCTGTTTATATTTTACTCATTTTTATTCCCAGTGGCCAATTCCCAGAGTACCAGTTCCTCATTTTCCAAATAGCTTCCTTATTAACACACTGGGCTTACATAGTAGACAATTAGGATTTCTGCCAATCAAATAGATGAGAAATGGGTTCACCTCAGTTTTGAATTATAAATGACCTGGAGCTATGGTATTTCATTTTCTGTGAGCTACATTTTCTCTCTCCCACTTACTCTTCCCTCCCTCTCTCCCTCCTTTCTTCCTTCCTTTCCTCCTCCCTGCCAATTCAGTATTTGATATCAAGTCCAGAGCTTTCACATACTGGACAACCTCTCTATCACTGAACTGCATCTCTCATGCTGTTTTGTCCATTTTGAAGGTGAAGTTTTAGGGAGAGTGAAAGGAGGGCGTCTTCTAAACATTTGGCAGGGTCTCACATAGCTGAGATTGACCTTGTGCTCACTCTGTAGTCTCCCACATCTACCTTTTTAAGTATTGGAAATTAAGATGTGTCACTCCACCCAGTATTTTGAAACTGGATTTGTGTGGTTTTCATTGTTTCTAAGAGACTTACTTATCTGTTTGTCTATGACATGAGTAGAAAGTATCTGGAAGATCTTTTGGCTTTGTCTAGTGTGTGCTTTGCTAGGCATGGGTTGACTTTTGGGTATTCAAGGCAGTCAAACAATTAGGTGAGCCTTCTATTGTCCAATCTTCTAAAAACCTTTTCTTCTGTTTGGTTTTTTTTTGGGCAGGGGATTGAGATAGCGTTTCTATATATAGTTCAGACTAACCTTGAACTTGCAATCCTCATGTATTATTCTCCTAAGTGCTAGGATTGCAAGAATATATCATCACACCTGGTCTGTTGTTTATTTTTGAGACCCTAGAGTGGTGTGAGCATCATACCTGTAGTGATTTCTTTACCACTGGTCTTTCCAGTCTGCCTCCTCTTGTATTGGCTGTGCCCCACTCCACCCCCGCCACTAACACCAATTGGTTATTTCTTTATAAGATGATAACAGCTTATCATTAACTTATGAAAGAATTTCTTCTTTTCCACTTTCATATATGTGCAGTGTACATATGTGTATGTTTTATGTGTGTTCATATGCATGTGAGGCCTGAGGTTGATGTTGAGAATCCTCATTGCTCTTATGCCTTATTCATTGAAGCAGACTCTCTCAATCAAACCCTGCACTCACTGAAATGGTTGGTGGTCTAGCTGGTCGGCATGCTCTGAGATCCTTTGTCTCCACCTTCCCAGACAAAAATTACAAGCAGGCCACCATGTCCATCTGGCATTACATGGGTTCACAGGATCTGAACTCTGGCCTTTGTGCTTGTAGCAATTGCTTTAACCATTGAACCACCCCTCCATCCCAGAGGACCAGTTTTTTCCCCTCATGGGCCTCCTAAGTACAGAGCATTCACCTGCTTTTTCAGAAGCATCCATGTCCCTCCATCTAGGAATACCTAGATGGTTGATCTTTTTCACTGTTGTGACAGACAATGAAAGGCACCTTAGGTAACTTTATCCTAATCGCCTTCTCTAACGACCCTTTGAGAGCAGGTGTTAAGAGGAAATTTTGAGTGAGTTAGCAAATTCAGCCTTTCTCCCAGCTGAAGAAACAAGAACCCCAGTGAGTCTTATAGGGAAGAGCAGGGTATTAGCTCTGGACCCCACTCCAAACCTGCTTTCATCTGCAGAAAATGCAGTTGCACTAAGAGATGCTTTCTGGGGATAAACACAGGGCCTTTAAAAGTGCCAGCACTGACTGACCATGTCTATATGAAGTGTGTGTGTCTGCTGTTTAGTCTACTTTATTCTTGGTCTCACATGACAGAGGTGCCCTTACTGTCCCTGCTTTATATATGAGAAAACAGATCCAGTATAATTAGCTAGGCCAGAGTTAAGCACTTAACAGATTCTTTTTATTACATTTTTAAGTTACAGCAATCTTTGTGCCTTTATCACTATGTCCTATTGAAATGCCTGCCCTGTTCACAAAGAAGTGGCCATTGAAAGGCAGCTGGCTAGGGGTCTAGTGCCCAGAGCTCTTGAAACTTTAGTTTTTATCACATGTGTGTGCATGCAGAAGAGAGGGTGGCAGAGGTTAACATCAAGGGTCTTCCTCAATCACTTTCCTCAATATTTTGTTCCAGATAGGCTGTCTGGGTGGCCACAAAGCCACTTAATGTTGGGATAAAAGGCTTATTCCATGTACCCAGCTCTTTATGTCAACTCGTGCTCAAGTGCTTTAGTGTCCACGGTATCACTTTCTTTAAAGTCACTAAGGGATTAATGCTGGGTCTCTTCTCTGTCTCTGTCTTTCTCCCTCTCTCTTTCTCTCTCTGTGTCTGCCTGTCTCTGTCTGTCTGTCTGTATTGGGCTGTTCGGAATACTAATTAGCATTCCTAGACAAACTGAGGGTAGTTGCTGTCAGTGACTGGGTGGAACAAGTGGTCCTAATGGACAAAGCTGTAGGTCATCATAGGCTTTACTGCCATGTAGAAATTACCAGACTTGACCCTTAAGACAACATGCTGTATCTTCTTAGCCCTAATGACTCCATTTTTATAGGTGAGGAGCCTGAGGCCCAGGAGGCCCTGTGCTGCTTACGGTCATTCAGGCACCTCTGTTTCACATCTTCCAGGTCTTCAGACACTGACAGATGCTGCCATTGCTATTTTAGATAACTGTGTGCTTCTTCTACCCAGAGCCACAATCATGTCCCTGGAAGACTTTGAGCAGCGTTTGAATCAAGCCATTGAAAGAAATGCCTTCCTAGAGAGTGAGCTGGATGAGAAGGAAAATCTTCTAGAATCTGTGCAGAGACTGAAGGATGAAGCTCGAGGTCAGAGGCTTTCCCTGTTTCTCCCTGAATGGTATTTCTCCATCTAAGACAACATTTGCCCTTGGCCTTGCAGAGCACTACCTTTCTAGGTAGTCTGGAGCTGTTCTGTACATGAGCGGACCTCAAAGAGGCTGAGGAGCAGCTCTGTGTAAACAATAGCCAAGGTGGATATTTTGGATTGTCAGCAGTTCTTGGTGATTATTGGAATGGCTGTCAGACAATAGTCTTGAAGTGAGTCTTAACTAGCAGGAGACTCCCCAAGTGAGACACGAGAACAGTGTTCAATGCAAACGCAAGAGGTTTATTTTCCAGCGCATCAGGATTGACCCTTCAATCAGCCCCTCATGGCGAGTGACTAGAAGGTGACCCTGAATGGCTATAAAAAGCAGTTTTTATACTTTTTTAGGGGTACAAGTTGCATCAGCAAGGTTACAGTTTAAACTTATTGGCTAAGCATATTGATCTTTGAATCTATTGGCTAGCAGCATACGACATGCATTCAAACTCTATCTGGGACTCAGAGGGTCAGGCGACTATCAGTACATTCTGTGGATTTTCAAGAATGTCCCTGCTCCGCCTGAGAACTGTGGGTGGAGAATGGAACTTGGCCTAGCTTGACCTGAGGCAGGAAGCTGGTACGTGGCCTAATCTTGACCTGAGGCAGTGGGTGTAAGGCTGGCGAAAGCCCCCTAGGGTCTTTCACAGGAACCCCATAACCTACCTACTTTCTACCAGGCAAAGCTTCTTAATAGCTCTTATACTTCACTAAGAACTGGGGTCCTTCATTCCCCTTTTCCTTGTACAAGCTCCAATCTTGGATCTACGCTCGGGGGTCTCTGGTGACTAACTCATTTTTTAGGTCCTGTCCTCAGGGTCTCATATTTTTGGTGCAGGACCAACAGCTATACTGCACCTATTTTCTCTTTTATGAAGGCTATAAACTTGTTCAATATGCAGGGTCTAAAGGTCAACAATAGCAGAACAATTAGGGGTCTTAACAAGGTGGATGAGGGTTAAGGGAATGAATTAAACCGAGCTTTGAACCAGCCCTGACTGTTCTCTGTCTTCCATTTGGCTAGCTCTTCTCTCATCTTGGCCATCATATCACAATTTGTACAACTTGAGTCCCCAAGTTTTTCTCCTTAGCCATCTCGTTGGTTCTTTGCCTTTCTAAGTGAATCTGATTATTGGGTTATAGGTAGCATTTGCACAGAAGGTATCTCAATACCCTTGGTTCCCTGGTAGTGTAATTTTTTTACCGTGATCAAGTTCCTAGAGGAGGAGGGGTTCCAGTAGGTGTCTCCTGTAGTCTCGAATCCCCAGGCAGCTCAATAAAACTGGTGTGGACCCCACATCGGTGAACTTCTGCCTGGTTTCTTTGACTGACGGTAAATGTAAGTGGAGGTTCTCCCACAAGTGACACCTCTGTGCAGGAAATGCACATCTTATATCCCCCTCCCCCGCCCAGAGCCTTCTTTCTCCCATATGGGCAGTTTGCTTCCACCAGCACTCCCGTCATGGGTGGGGGTGTCGTACGAGTCAAGTTCTGTCACCAGCTAACACAGGTCAAAAGTAAGGTTGGGCCACCGGGTGTTGAAGGGTTTGGAGGCAGTCAGGGAAACGACCTCATCTCCAGTTCCAGTGGAAACCACAGTCCACGTTTGACGGACTGGCACATGGGTGCAACAGGAGACCCCAGGGAGTGAGGCGTCTACAGGTTTCACATGAGATGCATGCACCAGGGCTACAATACCGTCCACCTTAAGGACTATATGAGTAGTTAACAGTACTTCCACCAGGGTTCCAGCGACTGTGCCCAATGCCTCTAGAATAGACCCAGTCACCAGTCTAGAAAGGATGAGGGGTCTCTGGCATTTCTGGAGCATATAAGTTTAGGCCAACTCTCATGTTGTTTTGACTGAAAGGCCTGGAG
The DNA here is from genome assembly GCF_011064425.1 of Rattus rattus. Taxonomy (NCBI): domain Eukaryota; kingdom Metazoa; phylum Chordata; class Mammalia; order Rodentia; family Muridae; genus Rattus; species Rattus rattus. The sequence continues at coordinate 8,053,837 of NC_046162.1, read as the reverse complement.
CCTTAAGAGGTTTCCATCAGTGAGTTGAGAAACCTTTAGGAAGGGCCCAGTAGACACCAAGGGAGTTGGGGTACCAAACAGGATCTCAAAAGGGATCAGGTTAAAATGGTAGTGGGTATTACAGGCTCAGAACAGGGCCAGGGGAAGGAGCACCACCCAGTCAGCACCAGTCTCCAAGGTCAATTTAGTTAAGGTCTATTTTAGGTTTCTGTTCATTATCTCTACCTACCCTGAGCTCTGGGAACAGTATGCACACAATGGAACTTCCAATTAGTCCCCAATATCTTTGCCAATCCCTGACTTAACCTTAGAAACAAAAGCAGGACCGCTGTCCCATCCAATTACCTTGGACACCCCAAACCTTGGGAAGATTTCTTCTAATATCTTCTTGGCTACCATGGTAGCTGTTCCCTACTTGGTGAGGAAAGCCTCAACCCATCCAGAGATAGTATCTACAAACACTAGAAGGTATTTGTAACCCTATTTTCCCAGCTTAACTTCTGTAAAATGGACTTCCCAATAAACCCCAGGCCGCTCTCCCCTAGGTCTCTTGCCCTATTTGCTCTTGGCTACATCAGCATTTACTTGGTGACATATCTTACACTGTTGTACTGTCTCTCTGGCTAAAAGCTAAGATCTATTACATATACCTTAGATCCCTTGACTGCTTGGATGAATTTATCCCCTAAATGGATCCATCTATGCATTTCGTCAAGTAAATCCTCAGCTTGTTTTCTAGGGAGTATAGTTTTTCCCTCTTGAGTGCCCCATTGTCCTTCCTTTTCTAGGTAGTAGTTGGTAGGGTGGCAATGTGAGTCCTCTCTTCATCAGTATATTCTAAGGGAGGCTATCCTTTAGTCCAGACCCATTTCCCAGCAGTTGTCTCTTGCAGGCTCATAACCAGGATAGGCTCCGGTATAGCCACTTCTCGAGCCACTTGATCTGCCTGGGTATTGCCCCGGGCCACTGAATCTCTTCCCTTCTGATGTCCTGGGCAATGAATAATACTCACAGTTACTGGTTTCATCAGGGCATCCAAGAGATCTAAGACTTCCTGCTTGTTTTTTATTCCTTTTCCCTCTGATGTGAGCAGTCCTCTGTCTTGGTATATAGCCCCATGAACATGGGCTGTGGCAAAGGCACACCTGCTATCCCTGTAGATGTTAATTTTCTTGCCGGCCCCAAGTTCCAAGACTTTGGTGTGCACAATTAGCTCCACTTTCTGTGCTGACATGCCAGGGGGTAGAGGTTCAGCCCAGATGACATTTGTGCCATCTACCACAGCAACACCCACTTGTCTCTGACCTTCATGGGGAAAACTGCTCCCGTCTGTAAACCAGGTAACCTCAGCTCCCAGCAGGGATCGGTCGGAGAGATCTTTTTCCACCCATCAGCTTCTGTCAGGATTTCTTGGCACTCGTGCAGTGGTGGCTTGAGGTGGCCCAACTGGAGGTGAAAAGGTGATTTGGTCAGAGTTCAGAAGCAGAGTCTGGTAGTGGGTGATCCTGGCATTTCGTCAGCCATCCATCAGGAGGCTCCCTTATCATGCTCTCCAGAGTATGTGGTGCTGCCACCATCAAGTTTTGTCCCAGAGTCAATGTATCAGCATCTCGGACCAAGGTGGCCACTGCTACAATAATTCTAAGATCATGGAAGCTACCCAGTCATCACAGGATCCAGCTTTTTGGATAGGTACGCTACTGGTCTTTTCCAGGGGCCTAACCTCTGAGTCAAAACCCCTTTTGCAGTCCCTCTATTCTCAGCCACATATAATTGAGAGGGCTTGGTGACATTGGGGAGCCCAAGTGCAGGGGCAGACAGCAGGGCCCACTTAATGTTCTCAAATGCCTTCTGTTCCTCTTTTCCCCACTTAGAGGGCTCATTACACTTAGTGAGCGGGTAGAGAGGGGCTGCTAATTCTGCAAACCCTATAATCCACAGGCGACAAAATCCAGCCATGCCTGAGAGCTCCCGCATCTGCTTGGGGCCTGAAGGTGAAGGGATATGGAATATAGTCTCTTTTCTGGCTCCTGAGAGCCATTGTTGCCCATTTTTTAGGAGGTGCTCCAAGTAATTTACCTGTCATTGACAAATTTGAGCCTTCTTAGCTGAAGCCCAATATCCCAGTGTGCCCAACTCTGATAGCAGGTTTTTAGTCCCTTCAAGGCACTGTTCCTTGCTTTCAGTGGCCAGGAGAAGGTCATCTACATACTGCAAAAGAGTCGCCTGTGGGTTGGCCTCCTGATAGGGCCTCAGGTCCGGGTGAAGTACCTCATCAAAGATGGTGGGTGAGTATTTGAATCCTTGGGGTAATCTAGTCCATGTCAGTTGACCGTTGGTCCCATCCTCTGGGTCTTTCCATTTAAAGACAAAGTATTCTTGACTTTGGGGTGCCAAGGGTGGGCAGAAGAAAGCATCTTTCCAATCTAAGATAGTGTACTAAATTCTGGAAGGTGGAAAGAACTCAACAGAGTGTAAGGGTTAGGCACAGTAGGGTGGATATCAGCCACTTGATGGTTTACCTCTCTTAAGTCCTGAACTGGGCAGTAATCATTAGTACCCAGCTTCTTAACTGGCAGGAGCAGTGTGTTCCAGGCCGAGTGGCACTTACACAACACCCCAAGCTGGAGGAGCCTGGAGATGTGTGGCTTAATTACTTCTTGTGCCTCCCGAGACATAGGGTATTGCCTGAGATACACTGGAGTAGCCTGTGCCTTGAGTTCTACCACCATGAGGGCATGACATTTTGCTTTGCCTATCTCTGCCACTTCTGCCCAGGCTGATAGGAATGTTTCCAATCACCGATCAAGTCCTGGCTCTGAGTAAAGGTGGTTTCAAATAATTTATACTCATCATCTAGTCTGGTAGTCAGAATGTGTATGGGCTCTCCTTTTGGGCCAGTTAGTTTCAGCCTGTTGGGCAGGAAGTGTGTCTGGGCCCCCTTCTTGGAGAGCAAGACTCACCCCAACAGAGGGTAGGAGAAGTCTGGGATGACCATAAATGAATGGGATACCCGGCCCATCCCTAGGTCCACTGTTCTTTGGGTAGTCCATGAATATATTTTGGTGCCAGTGGCTCCTTGGACCCAAGATTTTTTTTTTTTTTTTTTTGGAAACAGGGCCATCAGCTTGGAGGAGGACTGAGTGTTGTGGCTCTGTGTCCACCAAGAATTGAGTGGGTTTCCCTTCCACAGAGTTACTCTTACTCTTAGTTTGAGGAGGGGGTCCAAACCCTGTTCTCTCTAGTCGCTGTCTTCTCCCAGGGCTAACACTTTTGCCTTTGGGAGTGCTTGCTTTTCCAAAGACCCGGGATTTCCTGTCCCCAGCTTCCATTGGTTAGGGCACTCTCGGGCACAGTGTGCCTTGCAATATGTGCACTGGTCCTTTTTTTAATGGATTTTCTGTCTCTTTAGTTGGAGTCTTTCTTCTCTGCTTTCCTTAACTACTGTAGACAAGATTCTCTGTAAATTCCATTTCTGTCACCTTTCTTTTTGTATCTCCCTTTCATCTTCTTCCTTTCTCTTTCTCTGCTCCTTTTCCTCTTCTGTCTCCCTGTTATGGAAGACTTTCTCAGCAACCTGCACTAAATCCCTCAATGACTTATCCTGTTGTCCCTCTAGCCTCTGAAGTTTTTTCCTGATATCTCTATTAATTAGCCTGGTCTATAAAAGCCATAGTCACAGTAGCTTTGTGCTCCTCACTGCTGGGGTCTTGGTGTGTATATTGGCGGAATGCCTCCACGAGCCACTCTAGAAAGGCCTGCTTAACCTCATGTCCCTTGGTCAAATTGGTTGGTTGTCATGCAGCTCCATTGAGACCTGCTAGTGGAGTCTGGTGATAGACCTTCAGGTGCTCCTTACCTCCTTGCAAATTAAAGTCCCAGCCAGGTCTAGTCAGGAGAAACCCACTGTCGATGACAGTCTGATCAATCGATGGAGCCCCTGTGTCTGAGGGGACATTCTCTCTGGCTTGCTGCATTATCCTCTCTTGCTCTTTGGTCATGAAGAGCACTCTCATGAGTTGTTGGATATCATCCCAGGTGGGCTGATGAGTAAATAAAACAGTCTGAGATTAATCAGCCCCTTGGGGTTATCTGGAAAGGGGGGTGTTGGGCCTTACAGTTGTATAAGTTGGCCGAAATGATTGCCATCCTCATCTATGGGCCCATAGGGACGGAGGGGGAGAGCCACTGTTGTATCAGGTGAAGTGGCCCTCTTGCTCTGGGTCCCCATGGCCGGTCCCAGTTCTGAGGGTCCCTCACCACACTCCCCCCTTGCTGGGGCCTGAGAAAGAGTGGGATAAAGGGATGCTGGATGAGAGCTCAAAGGAGATCTCTCAGGAGGGGCCATGGGAACTGGGGCCATGGTGGGGGGGGGGAGGGTAAAAGAGCTGGAAGATCCAGCAGCAGCAGATCCACTGTGGAAGGGTCCTGGAGGATGTTCTTTACAGACTCATTTGTCTCTACAGGGTTCTTCTCCTTCATGGCCAGGACCTGCCAGAGTCTTGGAGACAAAAAAGCTTTTATCCAGGGGGATTATGGGGGAGGAGGGGTTCTCTACTAGATCCTTCCAGGTAACTATATAGGGTACTTGGTCCGAGTACTGGAGGGATCCTGGCCTAAAGACTTTTTCCTCTACTGCTTTGATCACCTGCAAGTTGAAGGTCCCTACAGGTGGCCACCCTACTCTGAAGGTGGGCCATTCAGAGGAGCAGAGAGTAACTAACCTGCCCTTCTTTAATACTACTGACAAGTTTCCTCCTCTTTCCCTAACTTCCCTCCATTCTTAACTAGGATGTTTAACAGGGCAGATTCAGTCTGTCCCATGTCCAAAAATAATGTCAGTCCAAGTCTAAGAACACAGAGAAAGACAATCAACACACAGACAGTTCAACCCTGCAAAGCAAGACTCAGTTGATCAGCTCCTACAAATACTGAAATCTAAAAACAAAGAGAAAGACAGTCAACACACAGACAAGCTTGCCTCTCTCACAGGCACAGAAATCAGGTGACCCCCCCTCCCCACCCCCCAACCAGTGAGCAGAGTCCTCCCGACTCCCTCTAGAACAGGCCAGAACAGAGGCTCGCTAAGCCTTACAGATGCTCTTGAGCAAACAACAAGCAAAACAGACAGTACAGATATAGACAACACAGATATAGACAACACGGATACAAACAACCATGGTACCTGACATCAAGCTCGAGCTGTTCCTCCGACCACTGCTCCTTGAGAACTCATAGGAGGGTCTGGCTTCTTGGTCAATGCACCAAATGTAAGGCTCAAAGTGAGTCTTAACTACCAGGAGACACCCCACTCCACCCCCCAAGTGAGACACGAGAACGGAGTTCAATGCAAGAGGTTTATTTTCTGTCACGTCAGGTTTGACCTTTAATCAGCTTCTGTAGTGAGTGACTAGAAGGTGACCCTAAATGGCTATAACAAGCAGTTTGTATTCTTTTTAGAGGTACAGGTTACATCAGCAAGGTTACAGTTTAAACTTATTGGCTAAGCATATTCACCTTTGAATCTATTGGCTAGCAAGCCTATGATATTCATTTCAATTCTATGACCAGAGGTTCAGGTGACTATCAGTTAGTACATTTTATGGTTTTTCAAGAATGTCCTGTCCCTACTTCTCCCAAGAACTGTGGGTGAAGAATGGAACTTGGTCTAGCCTTGATCCAAGGTGAGAAGCTGGTACTTGGCCTAATCTTGACCTGAGGCAGTGGCTGTAAAGCCGGTGAAAGCCCTTAGGGTCCTTCACCGGAACCCCATAACCTACCTACTTTCTACGAGGCCAAGTCTCAATAGCTCTTACACTTTAGTAAGAACTAGGGTCCTTCAACACCTCATGTGTTTGCAGGAAAAACCTTGAGGTTCACAAATTCTGTCTTTGTGGACTTTGCTTCCTTAGTTCAGAAATGTTTCCTCAGGGAATGATTCCCACACATGCCAGACAGGCTTAAGCCCTGGCAGAAGCACAAGAGCTTCTTGGAGAGTAAAATGCCACTGTATTGCTGGCCAGCTTTTGACTGTTGTGCCAGAGATGGAGTTTTTAGGTTCATGGGACCTTCTTTGGTAAGCCATCATAGCTGCATTCTTGAGAGTTTGTTCCAAGTCCTAGTTTCTTTTTTTTTTTTTTTTTTCCGGAGCTGGGGACCGAACCCAGGGCCTTGCGCTTCCTAGGCAAGTGCTCTACCACTGAGCTAAATCCCCAACCCCAAAGTCCTAGTTTCTTGTTTGTTTGTTTCTTCAAGATAGGGTTTCTCTGTATAACTGCCTTGGCTTCCTGGAACTTGCTTTGTAGACTAGGCTGGCCTTGAACTCAGATCCACCTGCCTGCTGGGATTAAAGGTGTGTGTCACTATGCCTGGTCCTTAATTCTTTTTAAATAAGAATTTGATATCAAATGGTGTAGTCAGTAGATAAGGTTTAAAAAGTTTTTTTATTTCAGAACATGTTGAAGTCTATTAGGAGTGCTCAGTGGGCCTGGATGTGGTGGTACACACCTGTAACCCCTGCATTTTTGGAGGAGGATCAGTTCAAGGTCATCTTTGGTCTCAAGGACAGCCTGGGCTACAAAGATCACATCTTAAAACAAACAACTTAAAACAAACAACAACAAAATGGAAGAAATTCTCAAGTGATTGATAAAGTCTATCTATGCAAATATTACCAAGTTTAAAGAACTCGGCACATATGGTCCAAAACATTTCAGATAAGAGCTACTGGCCTCTTCAACCTATAGCCATTAGTAATGACGATACCAGCAAATCACAGGAATTTATTTTACGGAATGTTAAACAGTTTTTTGGGGGTTTTTTTGTTTGGTTTGGTTTGGTTTGGTTTTGGTTTTTTCCGGAGCTGAGGACCAAACACAGGGCTTTGCGCTTGCTAGGCAAGCACTGTGCCACTGAGCTAAATCCCCAACCCCGTTAAACAGTTTTAAAGTGAGTGGGCATTGGTAGATATGTGGTCATGGAAGGGGAGAGAACTAGATATAGACAGGCCTGTCCACCTACTAATCTAGAATCATCTGTACAATACTCAGTAGGAGTTTCCAACACACATACGTGAACTGAAAGGTTAGGCTGGAGTCCCAGAGCGCAGGGGGCTCTGAGAGGATTTAGTGTTTGACTTCATCCTGGAAACATAGCAGAAAGGCAGCCAGTTGCTGAACCAAACTTGCAGCTCTGCAGAAGTCTGCCCAGTTTTCTGACTTACCTGTCCTTGTCCCTTCCATCTCCTTCCATACGGGCCAAAGCCCAGGCATGCTGGACTTCCTTACTCTTTCTCCGTAACTCTCCACCGTGCTTTTGCCATTGCTGAGTGCACTGGCCTAACTCAAAAACTCTGGTTTTCTCTCTTCCTTTTCTCTTAACTCCTGGTAGCTGCTGAGATTTCAAGCCTGCCTGCTCAGGGTGTTTCTCTTAAACTCTAATAAAATTGTCCTCGAGCTTCTCAAAGAAAACAAACAACAATAGACACAGAAAGAAAAAGAAAACCAAAACACAAAAACTTGTTTATGTGTTCCAGACAGAAGAGAACTAGGGGAAAGCAAATTTTTACTTAGGGCTCTGTCTGTACCACAATGTTGCACAATCTTTTTTTTTTTTTTAAACGAATATGTAAAAGCTGTAGTTTTTAAGTTCTTTTGTATGTTATGCAGAAGAAGCGTGTGTTGTTTACATAGCTGCTAAGGAGAGAACATAGGTGCCCCTCCATTCAGGGTTTCTAGGTTATTTCTAGGTTGTAGCATTCCTACAACATCCTTACCCCAAAGCAAGAACTCACATTCTGGATCCTTTCCCTGTACAGATCTTCGGCAGGAATTGGCTGTGCAGCAGAAGCAAGACAAGCCCCGGACACCCATGCCCAGCTCAGGGGAAACCAAAAGGACAGACATGGCTGTACAGGCCACAGGCTCTGCACCATCTACTCCAATAACTCACCAAGGATCCAGCTCTGGTTTGAACACACCAGAAACGTTCAGATGTGGTGAGGAGATGGGGCAGAGGGAAGGTTTTCTTTGATTTAAAGAGTTTGCCCTCATGTCAGATATGGTGGTAAAATTACCCTAACACTTAAAAGACAGAAGCAGGTAGAGCTCTGAATTCAAGGCCAGCCTGGTCTACATAAGGAGTTCTAGGACTTCTGGGGCTATGTAAAAATACCATGCTGAAGAGGGGAAAGGAGGGGAGGAAAGAAGGAAAAGGGAAGGAAGGAAGGAAGGAAGGAAGGAAGGAAGGAAGGAAGGAAGGAAGGAAGGAAGGAAGGAAGGAAGAAGTTTAAAAAACAAATAGTTTGGCCTGGTAAGAACCTAGTGTGGGTCCTGGGTGAGATGGGTTCGGTCTGGCTCAATGGGAATGCTCAGTAGGGCAGGCTGTTAAGATATATTATAGGAGAGTCTCGAGTAAGACAGGGCATAGCAGATCCTGTGCTATAGAACAGAAACCATCTAGAAGGGCAGCAACCTCTGCCACAGAGGACATGGGTCCATCCTAGTAGACCATTCCAGGCACCCCTAGAGGCCAGAAACCTGAAGGTCTAAATGTTACACACAAAAGTCAAAAGCATCATGAATTGGGCATGGTGGCATATTATCTGTAATCCGAGTATTCTGGAGGCTGAAGCTGTAATTAAGAGTTCAAGACTAGGGGTTGGGGATTTAGCTCAGTGGTAGAGCGCTTGCCTAGCAAGCGCAAAGCCCTGAGTTCAGTCCCCAGCTCTGAAAAAAAAAGAGAAAACGAAGAAGAGTTCAAGACTAGGGCTGGAGAGATGGCTCAGCGGTTAAGAGCACCCGACTGCTCTTCCAGAGGTCCTGAGTTCAATTCCCAGCAACCACATGGTGGCTCACAACCATCTGTAAAGAGATCTGGTGCCCTCTTCTGGTGTATCTGAAGACAGCTACAGTGTACTTATATATAATAAATGAATAAAAAAAAAAAGGGGGGGGGGGGGATTTAGCTCAGGGGGAGAGGGGTTGCCCTGGGTTCGGGCCCCAGCCCAGAAAAAAAAGGAAGAAAAAAAAAAGAGTTCAAGACTAGTCCCTTAAACTGTTTTACTACAGTGAACAGATACCAAGACCAAGGCTGTCCCGTTCTGCAGGACAGTCAACGAGGGTTCAGAGGGTACCTGGGAGAGAATGGGGGACAAAAGACACAAAGAAGGACGCCAAGACAAGAGTCTGAGCAAGGCAACAATTTCAATGCTCGAAGGCTCTGGTTATGTACAGTAGTAAGGCAGGGGGAGGAGGAGGTCTTCAGGGGGCCGGGAGACCTTGATGTACTCGCCAATAGGGTAGTTGGCTCACCCCTGTAGGATGTTGGCCTAGGTCTTGTTGGAAGTTGGCCCCTAGCAGAAGGTCACAAGCTGTGGGTCTGTAGGAAATTGGCTCTCAGCAAAAGGTTACAAGCCCTGGGTCTGTAGGGGTCTGTAGGAAGCTGGCTCTTTTGCAAAGATCACGAGCCCTAGGTCTATATGAAGCTAGCTCCCAACAAAAGGTCAGGAGCCTCTACTTGGTAAGCCTGTTTGACCACCAAATTGGTATCAGCACTTCTGTAAGTTTAACTAGAACATTAGGTTTTTTCCACTGAGCTTGTCCTTTAGATGAACTTTCATATGGTCTTTGTCTGTCCTAATTAGCTCAATATTGGGGTCTCGGGAAAGTCAGCTCCCTACACAGGGCAACTCTTATAAGGACAAGATTTATTGGGGTTGGCTTACAGGTTCAGAGGTCCAGTCCGTTATCAAGGTGGGAGCATGGCAGCATCCAGGCGGGCATGGTGCAGGCAGAGCTGAGAGTTCTACATCTTCGTCTAAAGGCAGCTAGCAGAATACTGGCTTCCAGGCAGCAAGGATGAAGGTCTTAAAGCCCAAGTCCCCGGTGATACACTTCCTCCAACAAGGCTACACCTACTCTAACAGGGTCACACCTTCTAATAGGACCACTCCCTGGGTCAAGCATATACAAACCATCACAAACTGGTCTACTTAGTGAGAACTTGTCTCATAAGTAAATATTTATGAGGGGCAAGGGCCATCCTGCAATAGGTCTATCTGGAAATGTACCCAGAATAATTGGTATGGTTAAAACTGAGATATTTGAGTTCTGCCCCCAGCCTCCTGACTGATTCAGTCAGGCCACCAAAGGCAAATAGACAATTATTGAATGCTCATTATATGTTAGACATTGTTTCCATCACTTCATATTAGGACCTCGGAGAACTATCCTAACAAGCCTACCCCACAGGTGGTAGTCCCATCTTGTGGGTGTGTTCACTGATGTCCTTGAAGTCACCGAACAGATAAGTGGCAGAGTTAAGGTTCTCAGCCAGATAGGCTGGTTCCAGGGCATAAACCTCAGCTCACACTTTGTACCTTGGTGATAAAGATTGTTGTGGTTTCCGGTCCTAGTCCAGAGCAGTTCCCTGTATTTTTGGATTTACATGACTAACCTTGTATGTTATTACTGTTCTATTGCTGTAAAAAGACAACTCTTACAAAAGAAAGCACTTGACTGGAGACTTGCTTAGAGGTTCAGAGGTTTACTCCATTATCATCATGACAAAGAATGTGGTGACAGGCATGGTACTCAAGAAGTAGCTGAGAGCTATACCCTTATTCACAAGTAGAGGCAGTTACTGGACCTAGCATGGGCGTTTGACATCTCAAAGCCCAGTGACATACCTCCTCCATCAAGGCTACACCTACTTTAACAAACCCACACTTCTAATCCTTACAATCCTTTCCACTGTTCCACTCTCTGGTGACAAACATTCAGTGTGTGAGCCTGTTGGGGCCATTGATATTCAAGCCGTCACACCTTAGGATGAGTTAGTGGCTCAGGCTCATCTGGTCTTAGTGAGGCCTACAGTTGTATCAGCTGTGTTGTGGGGGTGGTTGTCAGGGTTTATGTGTGCAAGTTGGGTTTGGCAAATGGGTTTACCCACTGAGTTGTCACTGACTGTGAGATGTTTTTCATGTGGATTGCTTAGCTGGCTGTGGTGATGCCAAACTGTAATCCTAATACCAGCAAAGACTGCCCAGCAGACACAGAGGGACCCAGTCTCTTCTTCCCCAAAATGTGGCTTTTTTTCACTATTTATGTATCTGTCCTGATCACTGTTAGTGTTAACAAGGTATATGGAATTCTTAGATGTACCTTGGCTTGGTTTAAAAAGATTAACCTGTTTTTTGGTTTTTGTTTTTTTTTTTAAATGTTTAAGATTCAAAAAATAGACTGGTATTTTCTTGGCCTGTTGTCCAATTAATTCCTTAATGAAACAAGATGGTGATCAGAATCAAAGGGAAGGTATTGGCTTTCATCCCCACCCCCACAGTTGAGTGTAGTGACATTAGAACACAGACCAAAAGGATCCTGCGACACATGCTGCTGCTTGCACTTTCAGGTCTGGACAGTCCTAGTAGTGGAACCCCACTCACACCTGCAGCCCGGATATCAGCCTTAAACATCGTTGGGGACCTGCTTCGGAAAGTTGGGGTAAGTCTAGGCTTTTGCAGAGTTTTTTGTCTGAAGGTTTGTCTAGACATGGCCCCTCTCTTCACTTTTATAGAGACCTCCTAAATTTTAAATGTGGCCAGTTTATCTATGCCTCTGAGCACCTTTAGCTCATTAGATGAGAGCCTTGTGTTCAGAATCCAGGTCCCTTTTCCCTTTTCAGGGATCTTTTATTTTTCCTCCAAGCAATTTTGATAATAGGATGGTATCTCTGTCTTTCTTTCGATTGGGTCTCATCCTTACTTGGGCAGTGGCCCTCCTGCCTCAATCTCCTAGACTCTGAGATGATAGATGTAGACTACCTGCCCTAGCTGTTACTTCTTGAGAAAAATCCCAGAGCCATTTAAAAATGAGTTAGACCTCTCATCCCTGTCTCTCTTTTGTAGAACATCTTAAGAATGGAGAGCTAAGGCCTTGGCCTTTCTGCTCTATGTTAGTTACCAGGAGAGTCCACAGGATTCTATGCAGCAACAGAACTCTTTGTATTTGCACTTTGATTTTTAGAAACTACTCCTGCACAGGTCTGTAAGTGTTTATGTTTGTTTACTCCAAGTTCAGGGTCTTGTTCAAACCTCTCTTTAAGTTTAATTGAGGTAAACAAGGGAACAATTCCAGAAGTTATATTAGCGTTAGTATCTGCTGAGGGTGGTTCTCGTGTTGTTATTTGTCTGACACAGGGTCTTGCTATGTAGCCTAGGCTAGTCTGGAATATGTACAGACCTCAGTCCTTTGAGTGCTGGGATTGTACCACCATGCCTAGCTCATATTTCACTAGGTAGAGTTAATTTTCTGGGACTCTTTTGGATATTTTAGATGGGTAGCTTTCAGTACTTGTAGATATGCTGGGTTCCACTAGGACCTCTTAGTATCTTTGGAACCACGGTTTAGATTGTTTTCTCTGCCATGGCCCCATGTTCTATTTGGGTTTGTCGTTGTTGTTTTTTTGTTTTGTTTTGTTTTGTTTTGGTAGTGGTGGTGGTTTTTTGTTTTTTGTTGTTTTGAGACGGGTTCTCTCCATGTAACTCTGGCTGTCCTAGAATTCACAGTTTGCTCATTATGTTGACTAGGCTGGCCTTGGACTCTAGGAGCTCTTCTTGCCTCTACCTTATGAGTGCTGAGATCAAAGGTTTGTGCCCCCATATTGAAGTGGCTCTCATACTTTTGTGTTCCTGGATTCCCCCCCCCCTTTGAAGGTTATGGAAGGGTATGATAGGAACAGGGTCACATAGCCCAGGCTGGTCTCAAGTTTTTTGCTGTATACCTGAAGATAACTTTTACCTTCTGACCCTCCTGTCTCTACCTCCCAAGTATTGAGGTTACAGGTATGCCATACTTAGTTTATATGCCACTAGGGATCAAACCCAGGACTTCATGCACACTTGGCAAGTGACCTCCAAACTGACCACTTCTCCAGCCTTTTGTCTATAACTTGACTGATGAAAGTCAATTTCTTCTCAGGCCCTGGAGTCCAAACTAGCATCATGCAAGAACTTCATGTATGATCAGTCCCCAAGCCGGAAAAGCGGGCCAGCCTTGGGCCGAGGAACCAAAAACAGAGACGGTATTGACAGAAGGCCAGGCAGCACTGCTGTGGGCGATAAAGGGTCAGTACCTTTGATACTCTGTCAGAAAATACCAGGCTGCTCTAGATCAGACACTAGCCCTAGCCTTGATGCAGTCTATTTTGTTTTAAGGCTGTAGGATCATTTCAGCGAACTGTAACCTCTACTTCCTTTTCATGAGACAGACTCCCTTGGTAGCCCAGGCTGGCCTTGAATAAACCCCTCACTTGAGGCCAAATTAGATGATATCTGAATTTGGGCATGTAGAGCAATAGAGAGCTGTGTGTGTAATATGATTTGTGCTGTGAGGAGGCCCTGTCTAAATCCCTTGTTTGGGACTTGCACTTCTCTGAGAACATTTTGTGAGTTGGGGTACGCCAGATAGTTGTATAAGTGGTGCTCCTTAGGAGTCTCACCTAATGGAACTCACCAAGTATGCTACTAAGTCCCAGGGACCCACCTGTCTCTGCCTCCCTTCAGTGCTGAGATCAAAAGCATGAGCTGTCATGTCTGACTCTTTTCATGGGTACTGGGGATCAAACTTAGGTCCTAACTGCTGTAAGGCAAGTGCTTTTGACAGCTGAGCTATCTCCAAACCCTTAGTTTTGAATCTGTAGACTCTTCAAGGATCAGTCCAGCCAGATCAGATTCTCCAAACTAGAAGCCTGCAGCTACCTCTGTATCTAGGAGTTCACTGAAAGGAGCCTGCATTGCCCTTGAGCCCCAGGCCATGTCATAGTGACAAGCATGAGGCAAATGCATGAGGGAAATGGATTGATCTGTGGTGCACACTTAGCTTCTGTACCTTTAAACACACATCTCTAGATGTATGTATTTATTTTTGAGACTAGGCCTGTGTAGCCCTGGCGCGGGGGTGGGGTGGGGTGGGGGGGCGTGGTTGAAGAGCCCGGGGTATATTACCCCCTTTCGTGCTGGGATTAAAGGCATACATACCACCATGCCCAGTCAAAATATTTATTGAAAATAATTTTTTTTTTCAATTACATTTATTGGATGCATGTGCACAGGTGCACACGTGCTTTCTACAGTGTACATGTGAAAGTCAGAGGACAACTTGCAAAAGTCAGTTCTTTCCTCCTACTCTGCGGGTTCTGGGATTGTTCTGCTAAGCAACAAGCATCTTTACCTGTTGAGCCATCTCTTCAGCCTAAAAGAATTTTTTTTTAATCCAAGGAGCTGGGAATGTTGCCTAGTAGCAAGCCCCTGCATTCAACTCTTAAGTACTCCCTACCCAAATGAAGTGACCAAGAAGTAGATGCTTCTGTGGGGTCTTCTGAGATTGAGAGCTTTTTCAGCAGCCTTGGGGATCAGGAAACCAGATAGCTAGTATTGTTTTCTTCATTTCACAGGAGAGAAAATTGAGACCCCGTGAGCCTTGTTCCCACTCTTGACATTCACTCTTAAAACCTTGGGGGCCCTGTGCTAGCCACTGGGATACTGCTGTCTCATCTGTTAAATGTCGTTTGCTCTGTCTGAAGGTCAGGAAAACGCTTGGAGTTTGCGAAGCCGTCCTCACAGCTCTCATCACCAGCGCTGCCATCCACCCAGGGTGTGGTCAAGCTTTTGCTTTAGGACCAGTGGGAACTGCGCCCTCACCTATCTTCCCTACTTTATAGTCAGCTTTTAGTTATTTTTTTTCAAGGTAATTTGAGAAATTAGAGACCACATCACCAGCATTTACTTTGTGCTATGCAGCCTAAGCTAAGGCTGTGTGTGGCCCAGTCCCTAGCAGTGGATGTCATTAAAATGAGCTCCCCAACCCCAACCAGGCAGCTCTAAGGTATGATTTCATTGACTACCTAGAGTTTTAATGGCCTCCAGAGGTGCTTTGAATATGCATAATCTTCAGAGCAGGACTAAAGCCCAGCTCAGGAGCTCTCTGCAGCCTACTTCCAGCTGAAGCTATCTTCTGGAACATTTCCCTGGTGCTTTTAAAGCATGATTACATTTTATCTAGGACTGGGAGATTATAGAGGCAAAGGCTATATTTAAACTACCTGCTAAAAGTACTACTCATGTACCTTTGACACTTCAACACTGTTGGCCTCATAGGTCAGTGGGAGGTTATCCTCTACAGATAAACCTTGACTCGTGTCTTTCCTGAGTCCCCTGCCCTAATGTTGGGAGTGGCATGTGCATCAGGACCCTGGACAGCTTGCGTTGGACTGGCCTTTGTTACACCATCCCTAAGAACAGAACTTCATCTAGCCAGCAGGGCTTCTTCCAGACACCACAGAGCAACCAGGGTGACTGAAGCACGAAATGGAGATTACCACCAGCTGCTCCATCGGATGTGGAAAAATCAGCACAGGCTCTACAATGCCAGCTCGCCTCATCTCTGGTGTGTGATGCTCGCTGCCTCACACTTCGATCCACAATGAGAAAAGCACACTTATACTAGAGCTTGACACCCTCCACTTGGCTACTAACTTATTTCCTAGTTGATGAGCAAAACTGGCCTAGCATCAGACCTAGAACTTTGTGTGTGCTACTGACATTCACAGGGTGATTTTAAGCTGCTTGGTTATTTGTTCTCCTTAGACATAATAACTGGGGAAAGATGGACTTTATTTTTTATAAAAAATAAAACCAAAAGAAATGCCTGCTCAATAGATGTGTGTGTCAGTCCTTCCATGTCTGTGCACGTGGCCATGAAGTTTGTTTTTGTTCAACCAAGTAATAAAATAATAGAACAAAAAAAAGTGTTTTGTGCATGGTATATGTAGTTTGTGGATTTGGAGGCACATGTATATACATGTATGGGAATCAGAAGTCAACATCTGGTATCTCCCTTAATTGTGTGTGTGGTGTATATCGGCGTGTAGGTAAATCTGTGTTTAGTGTCTCTCCCATTGCTTTCCACCTTAGTTTTAAGGTAGGTCTCTTATTAAGCCTGACTCCACCCACCAGGTTAGGCTGATAACTAGTTCCAAGAATCTTCCTTTTCTCTGTTCTCCAGGGTAGGGTGGTTATAGAAGTATGCCATCATGCCCAGCTTTTATGTGGGTTCTGTGGATCGGAACTTAGAGCCTCATCCTACTTGCAAAGCAAGCACCTTGCACACTGAATCTGATTTTTAAAAATTTCTATTGAAGTCAGCTTTTCAGCAGCGATGTTGGGTAAATGTTTGTATATCATTCT